>NW_899404.1:0-891 GCF_000209065.1 Trypanosoma cruzi | reverse complement strand
TAATGGTTGGGAGGAATCATCCCGAGACATGTCGTGGGAGATTATTTATGTGCAGCGCGCAGACAGCACGCCGATGAACGACCGGCAGAGATGTGATGTCTTCAATTCCAATAATAACACCGACGCGGAACACTGTGAAATAGCGGCGTTCTGGAGGGAGAAGGTGCGCCAGTACCCAGTGTTAATATTGTCCGGAGATATTGGAAGAGACAAGGCCTTCCGAAGTGAGAAATAGCCGCAGAGATACAAAAACAATTAGGGAGGGAAAGGGGTGCTTTGGTTTCCGATATGAAGTACTAGGGGTTGCTCCATATATTTTTGGATAGTTGTGTGTGTATACTGTGCGTAATCGGAGAATCGCTCTTTTATGAGAGTATTATTGCGGCCAGTGGTGTCGCAGTGCTACTGCATTGTCTATTTTCTCCTATTGTGCTCTAAGGCCCATCACTAATAGAAGCGTCCTTAAGGGGTGGACGAAGAATAATTCCGATTGAGGAAATGGTGCACTCCGTGTGATCGCATGGAATGAGGCGCCGCATACCATTGAGTACTGACGGCATCCACAAGTGTTCGGAACACCCGCGTCGTGCCGGAGCAAATTGCAGTACTTTGAGGTCCGGGGGTACGTGTTACCGCGGTACGGGCAATACGATTTGTCTGGGAAAACACGCGGGAAACAACAGAAGCACATTTGTGAGTGCTGCGGCAAATTGGCGCCCATGCTCTCTTTATTGAGAATGGACAATGAGGTGGTGCGCCCTGCGCCTGCTGCTTGCAATCCCATGGGTAAGTGTTTAAAATGAAGCCCGTTGTTTTGCGAAAAAAGCTCCGTGCGGCAACGCGACAGAGGAACACGATTGGCGGTGGCAGGAGTCCTTCCCGAACGGCAAT
>NW_899403.1:0-891 GCF_000209065.1 Trypanosoma cruzi | reverse complement strand
CACCCCACGAAGCACACACAATAATGTGCCCATTGTATATATGCATGCACACCCATGCAGGCCCGTTGGTGCTCTCTTTTGCACGACACGCACCGCTGCCATCCTGCCTGGCTGCATGGGCGGAGCACCGTAACTGTTTCTGTTTTGTTTTCATTGCATTGAGTGGGCGACCCTTCTCTCTCTCTCCCTGTGTGTGTGTTTTGCTTTACGGGAGCAATGAGAGTGTGTGTGCGCTGGTAGTCCCACGCTTCGGCTTTTTGTTTTGTTTTTCTTTTTGATTTTGTGGTTGAGTGCACCCATTCCGCGGCTGCGTGTGTGTGTGTGTGATGATATGAGTAATTTGCGTGTGTGCTTATCTGCCTCTCTCTGCCGTTGCTTTCTTCAGACTCTCTTGTGGCGCACAGCTGCTCTGCAAGTATAGGCGCTGACAAACACACACACACATGCACACACATGCCGTGCTTAAAACGCTGAGAATGCACGCACGCACAGGATTGTGGCTGCCGAGGCCCTCGCGAGGGGGAAAAAACCTGCATTTTTTTTTTTTGACATGTTGCTCGGTGTGTGCTGACGCGTGACGAATAACAACACGCCCCAATAAGCAGAAAAGAAGTAAAACAAAATGGCGCTGAGCGGCACACCGGTAAGCCAAAAATACGCAATCACCAATAAAAAAGCCGGCGATCACCCAGCAGGCACATCAAGCGTCCTCAAAACCAACCTGGAACAGACAAAAAAAAAGAGGCAATCATAGAAAACAAAGATCCCCGCCCCCAAACAGGAAAAACATTAAAGAAAACGCGATTCTTTTTTTTGTCCTTACTGCCGGGGTTGGCCGCCGCAAGAAATAAAAAATGGTAGGGCGGTGGCCCCGGACGCTAGATACGGACG
>NW_899402.1:0-891 GCF_000209065.1 Trypanosoma cruzi | reverse complement strand
GAGAAACAGTGCACCTTGTGTGCCTAAAATGGCACGCACACATGCATTGATTAGCGTCACGCTGTTGCCGATTCCCGGCGTCAGAGGACTCAGGCCGCCGAGAAGGCGCACGTCGCTCGGCGACGACATCCCGCTGCGACCACCACCAGTTTGGTTTTGCCGTTTAGCGTGCGGGTTTCCGTGCCACAGCAATGCCTGACTGACCCGCTACCGCACGGCACGCCACGGGCATCTGCCGGACATTGTGAATACCGGTCGACTGGAACTGTGCGGAGAGGCAGGTCTGCATTTACTCCGCTGTCCGGCTCCCACTTTGGGTGCCGGGCTCTCTTTCACATCTTTAATCATTGGGCCGACGTGCTCTGCGATGGTGGCTGGCGTGTGGGTCTTTGTATTTACTTGAGAAGGCACGAGGAATAGTAACAATATATATAAACAGCGCTGAATAGATATTAGTATCGACAACTATATACCTATCTGTATATACAAATACAGCCAATAGAATAGCAATTCAATAAACCAAGAAACCAAGCAATCTGTCGAATTTAGGGGAAGGAAGGGAGATATGCACATCTATACACATCATCAGCAAATAAATTATCGCTTTTGTAGTCATACCCATATCGTTATGCCTATTCATTGATCGTTGCTTATTTTCATATCTATATTGCTTCATACATTTTTTCCATCGTTTTTTTTTTATTTGTGGCATTTTGCCTCCGTTATGTTATGTATTCTTCTCCCGTGAGTTCATGCTTACGTTTTTAGAGCGCATAGGCATTCCGTCCCGCGGTCAAGGTTTCATATGCACTGAAGCACCCCATCGGACAAAAGTAGCAAGGGGCTTGCGAAGCCCATCTCAGTTGAATGATGGTTGCTATCTTGTTTGAT
>NW_899401.1:0-891 GCF_000209065.1 Trypanosoma cruzi | reverse complement strand
TGCCGATTGTGTGGTGCACATTGTGGTGCTGACCCTGCGATGTGACTGCGGTCTCCTATGCTGCAATGGTGGTGGGTGGAGGAGATTGTTGATCCGCGGCGGGACGGTGGGATCGTGCCTCCTTTATTTTTCTTTTGTGAAGGTGTGCACTTATTTTTGGTGTCGGTGATGAGGCAAACAGACCGACAACGTGAATAAAACAAAATAAAAAAGGACGATAGTGTGGCGGTGTTGGGGTTGGTTGCACGCCTCGCGTTGCTGCCGGGCGGTGGGCCTCGGCTGCTTCACCGACAGGCGTCGCAGTGCGGCTGCATGGCGCACCGACCACCCCGCCGTGCGAGTGCCACGCCCAACGCCATTGGGACAGCGGGACGAAGCAGCCGTGAGTGTCCTTTGGAGCCAGCGGCACCTGCTGGCCGCAGTTGGGCGGTGCGAGTGGGACGCTTCACTGCACGGGTGTTGTGATGGCGCCTTGCAGCGGCTCTGGTGATGGATCCGACGCTGCAGCTCGACATGTGGTGGGGAGTGAAGTGTGGCCGCAGTGGACCATGAGCAGCACCAACATGAGGCTGAACGGTTTCCTGTGGAATTATGTTGGCGGCAGGGCGGCCGTTGATGAAAGACTACAATGTGACGATGGAGATGTTTGTTCAGGAGCCGGATGATTACGTACAAGACCAGCGGCTTCTTGAAGAAATTTTTAACTTAACTGCGCACCAAGCGCTGGAGGCCATTACTAAGCCACTTTACGAAGGTGTGTTCTCCCTCGGGCAATGGAGGGACTATGAAAGAAAAGCATACGATCACTCCTCTTGCAAGGGGAAAACCAAACGGAGTACTCACGCAGGTACTGACGGAAGCGAGGCGGGAGGCAGAGGAAAGGCTAAGACG
>NW_899400.1:0-891 GCF_000209065.1 Trypanosoma cruzi | reverse complement strand
GCGTGGGCGTGTGCCCCGCTGCTTCTCGCCGCATCCGCGCTGGCGTACACCACTCTGGGCTGAAGAGGTGTGTGCGGGCTGTGCGTGCCAGCACTCAGTCACGGGGACATGTGTACGTCTACTGTGGTCCGATGTATAAAGTAAGAGTAATTATGATGATTGTGTTTTGCTTTGCTTGCTTCTGCTGCCATGCTGTGTGCTCCGCGTTGTGCACCACATCCGTCACGTTGAACGCATCCCAGACACACTCATATGCATGCGCACTGGAGCCTTAGGTTTCTCTTTTCTTCTTGTTCTTTTTCTAATTCTTTTTTTTTTTTTTTGTTTTTCGTTGTTTTTGCTTTTATAACTTCTGTGTTGTGGGGCGGTGTGCGGGTTATGCAGTTGTACTGGTTCCGTCTGTTTCATGTTGTGTTTGTTGCTGCTGCTGCTGGGCTGCTGCCATTTGTTTTTGTGCGGTGGCTGTGCGTGGTGTAGCGGTCGTATTTCTCTCTTTGTTTTCGCTGCATTGACGGGGAGTTGGTTTGTGCTGGAGGCTACACGCAAGTGACAGGAGTGATGGCGATGATGGTGACTGGCCGTGTGCTGCTGGTGTGTGCACTCTGCGTGCTGTGGTGCGGTGCCGGCGGTGGTGCCTGCGGTGTCGGCCGATGCTGGGGATTATGATGTTTCTTGTGGTCATGGAACTTTGGGCGCAATTGGAGTTGGTGTTGACGGTAAACCCTCCGCCCGGTTGGTAGTCATGCATCTACAGGAGGTACAAAGGGTGAATGTTTTCAGGGAGGTGGAGGTGACTCTCCGGGTTCTGCTACACCCGCTTGCACATCGTCACCTGCCGATGCGGAGGAGTCCGAGGATGGGGCTTTAAATGGCTCCAAGAAGGATGTATCC
>NW_899399.1:0-891 GCF_000209065.1 Trypanosoma cruzi | reverse complement strand
TAAATGAAGGAAGGAACCGCGCGAAAAATAAAATCTATGAACAATACAATTTGCTGAGTTCTTCGGTCTCCTTTGCCGATGTCAGCAACACCCGCCTGTTGGGCCTCGATGAGTGAAACACTGAAGATACCTCCGCCGAGGATCTCTCACGCAATGCGTTGGTGCGACGGACCCTAAATTCTTCCTGTTGCAGCAAAATGCACTTCTTTATTGACACAAGACAGGCATCTAAATCTTCTAATGCCGCAGAAAGCCCAATATGGACATTTTCGATAAACCCCTCGAGAGAAAGTAAGCATCCAAGCGGGTCTCGTGCCTCCTGCCTCAGTGGAAGCATGAGATCCCTCAACTTGTGATTAAACCGACGAATAGTTAGCGCGACGCCAAATTCACAAAGCATATATTTAACATCCTCCTGTGACACAATACCAGATCCCCACAGAATTCGTTGCACCATGATGAGAACTCGCAGGGTTCTTTTGGTTTCTTGCAGGCGAGCGCGGTCCTCTGCGATGGTCCGAGCAAGCTCGTGCGTACACCCCTTCTCATTCCGGTTGCTGCTGGCTGTGCTCGAAGAAATTACAAGCTTCGTGCGGTAGAACTGGGCCAGTGCTCGAGTGACATTGGTGCCGCCGTACTGCTGCTTGTGTTCCAGTTCCATTTCACAGCGCTGAATTTCATGCGTGAGGGTTGCCACAGCCCTCCTCGTATGTAATACCGCCTCCTCAATCTTATCTGCCTCGACTGTAAGACCACCCACAATGAAGCTCATGAACTCAACCAGCGACTTCACAAACTGCATGGAATCGTGGGCTCCAATATCCATTTGCCTCACAAGGGCCTGCAATTTGGACTCCTTACTGCTCAGAAAGTTGATGAGGCCCATGGAAT
>NW_899398.1:0-891 GCF_000209065.1 Trypanosoma cruzi | reverse complement strand
GACGTGACGCGTGAGCATGAACTTGCCAAATGTCGTGAGTGCCTGTCCGCACCCATGTCGCTGCTTGAGACAGTACATGCCGAAGGGAACTACCATGACAAGTACGAGTACCTCTCCGATGTTGTTGGCCATCTTTTTCGCTCTGTTCAGGGGCTTGTGATGTATGCGGAAGGCTCACTCAACAGCCTGGAGTCTCTGCGGCATGGCCTCTGTGGTGTTTGGGGACGTCACGATAATGAGAGCGATGCTGGCGGGCAAAAAACAGTAAATCCGCCCTTGCCAAACTCAACACTCGCGACAAGGCCTTTTCCCTCATCCCTCCCATCCCCCACCGTTTCTGCAGCCGCCAATTCACCCATGCGGCAACCAAAAGAACAACAACGATTGGCGATCTTTGAGGAAGAGCGAGCCCGGCTGGAGATGCTGGCAGCACAATTAAAATATGCACAGCGTCATTGCTGTGAGGTCGTTGAAGGCCTTGGAAAGGGAAAAGAGGAGCTGCAGCGACAGTGCACTGCCCATCAGCAGCAATTGGAACATCTCCAACAGGTATCTCTCAGAAACAATACGCAAGAGTTGAGTAGAGCTCTGAAAGCCAATGAAAAGGCATTAGTGCAACTCCGGGAAGATCTGCAGCAGTCCTTTGCAACAGAACGTGCTCAAGCACGGGAGCGAGAGAGGGAATTAGAGCAGCGATGTGTCCATCAGTCTTCCGAAGTGCGGCAGGTGACTGAAATGTTAGCGTTGGCGCGAGAACAACTACAAATGGAGGTGGAGCGGCGAAATCAGGCAGAGCAACGGGTGCAGGAAGCGGAAGAAGCTGCCGCAGAGGCACAGAGGCACTGCGGGGTTGCTGTTTCAGATCTTCACCGTGACGTGAGGCCGAGAAGG
>NW_899397.1:0-891 GCF_000209065.1 Trypanosoma cruzi | reverse complement strand
CCACGTCGACGGCGCCCACATTTATCGAGCCACCTCGTTTGCTCTCCCCATGTGGCTGGCCCAAAGCGGGGATGCCGGCGCCCCGCCGTACCACAGTCGGGCGTCGTTGGCGGACCAGCTCCATTACCCTTCTCGACGATTGCGTCGGGCAAGTTGCGATACTGGATGGAGTGTCGGCGGTGCGGTGCGACGCCTGTGCGGAATGGCGGGAGGTGGTGGAATGGGTGGGGCTGCCGTCGTCCGCCTTCGTGAGCGGCGGGCGGCCCCTTTGCCGTTTTTTAACGGCCGTCCGCGCGGCGAGTGGTTCCCTCCGGTTGCGTGTCGGACGTTGCTTTTAGACGTGTCGTGTCCACAAACACAACACGACTGGCATCGCAACGATCGTTGCGTCCCTCGCCGTTCCGCGGGAGGCTGGGTTGCCCTCGAAAAGGCGTCGGCCTCATGAACGGCGGCGCAAAGACGGTCGCGAGTGTTGCGGAGCGGGGTGCCGGGATCGGATGCCGTCATGAGCCGCACCCGGAATGCCTGCACTAAGATCCCGCCAAAATTCATGAGGCGATCGGCGGGATCCCGCTCCGCTTCCACCGCGTCGATCCACGCAATCAGCGCTCGAAGGGAAGTTGAACCTGGTCCTCCGCCTGGCGCCAATAATTTTGCGCGCCCCGGAAGTCGACAACGACTCCGGAAACGCACGCATTCCATATACGCGGGGGCCATGTGGTGACGTCAAGGGCGCGGAACCTTCTTTCCTCTTCTTCTGTTGCAGAATGGGCTTCCAGGAGGAAGTGCGGAAGGCAAGGGCGACGAGGGGCAAAAATGTGGTCGCCCGAAATCGCCCTGAGACGTCTGGGGAATAACCTGCCGTCTCTCTCGCGTGGGGTTGCGTTGGGC
>NW_899396.1:0-890 GCF_000209065.1 Trypanosoma cruzi | reverse complement strand
TGCCCACAGTGGTGCTGCAGTCGGCGGATCGTTTTCGAGCGGCTGCTGCACCCACATGCTGTGGTCTAAATTTTTGTTTCGAATTATGGATGGTGGTGGTCAGAGACACTCTCTTTCAATGTCTGTTTGCGTGTTCACACACTGGACACCAAACAACCCTGAACTATCCGCTGCTTGGAGGAATTTCGCGAGATCTTGCCCACAGGGGTGCTGCACTCGGCGGATCGTTTTCGAGCGGCTGCTGCACCACACGTTGTGGTCTAAATTTTTTTTTCGAATTATGGATGGTGGGAGTCTGAGACACTCTCTTTCAATGTCTGTTTGCGTGTTCACACTCCGGACACCAAACAACCCTGAACTATCCGCTGCTTGGAGGAATTTCGCGAGATCTTGCCCACAGTGGTGCTGCAGTCGGCGGATCGTTTTCGAGCGGCTGCTGCACCACATGCTGTGGTCTAAATTTTTGTTGCGAATTATGAATGGTGGTGGTCAGAGACACTCTCTTTCAATGTCTGTTTGCGTGTTCACACACTGGACACCAAACAACCCTGAACTATCCGCTGCTTGGAGGAATTTCGCGAGATCTTGCCCACAGGGGTGCTGCAGTCGGCGGATCGTTTTCGAGCGGCTGCTGCACCACACGTTGTGGTCTAAATTTTTGTTGCGAATTATGAATGGTGGTGGTCAGAGACACTCTCTTTCAATGTCTGTTTGCGTGTTCACACTCCGGACACCAAACAACCCTGAATTATCCGCTGCTTGGAGGAACTTCGCGAGATCTTGCCCACAGTGGTGCTGCAGTCGGCGGATCGTTTTCGAGCGGCTGCTGCACCACATGCTGTGGTCTAAATTTTTGTTGCGAATTATGAATGGTGGTGGTCAGAGACACT
>NW_899395.1:0-890 GCF_000209065.1 Trypanosoma cruzi | reverse complement strand
CTTCTTTTCTGCTTATTGGGGCGTGTTGTTATTCGTCACGCGTCAGCACACAACTAGCAACATGTCAAAAAAACAAAACGCAGGCTTCTTCGCCCCTCGCGAGGGCCTCCGCAGCCACAATCCTGTGCGTGCGTGCATTCTCAGCGTTTTAAACACGGCATGTGTGTGCATGTGCTTGTGTGTTTGGCAGCGCCTATAATTGCAGAGCAGCTGTGCGCCACAAGAGAGTCAGAAGAAAGCAACGGCAGAGAGAGGCAGATAGCACACACGCACAAATTACTCATATCATCACACACAAACACACACACGCAGCCCGCGGAATGGGTGCTCTCAACCACAAAACAATGAAAAACAAAACAAAAAGCCGAAGCGTGGGACGACCAGCGCACACACTCTCATTGCTCCCGTAAAGCAAAACACACACACAGGGAGAGAGAGAGAGGTTGCCCACTCAATGCAATAAAAACAAAACAGAAACAGTTACGGTGCTCCGCCCATGCAGTCAGGCAGGACGGCAGCGGTGCGTGTCGTGCAAAAGAGAGCACCAACGGGCCTGCATGGGTGTGCATGCAATATATACAATGGGCACATTATGTGTGTGCTTCGTGGGATGAGGTGAGGGCGAGAGTCCATGCAAGGGGACACACACAGAGAGTGGGTGAAAGACGAGTGTGTGTGCGGGCGGTGCATGGCGCTCTCTCACTCACTCTCACGCGGCCACCACCGCAGCCGCAGCCGCACACACCACGAAACTGATGGAATCAGTGCGATTGCAGAACTCGCACACCGTCCTGCAAACCAGAAGTTTAAAAAGCAATAAGAAACAAGAATTCCAAAAAAAAAAGGAAAAAAACTTAGGCTTCTTCGGGGCTCGAACCCGCACCCCGGAT
>NW_899394.1:0-890 GCF_000209065.1 Trypanosoma cruzi | reverse complement strand
CCATTCATAATTCGAAACAAAAACATAGACCACAACGTGTGGTGCAGCAGCCGCTCGAAAACGATCCGCCGAGTGCAGCACCATTGTGGGCAAGAGCTCGCGAAACTCCTCCAAGCAGCGGATAATTCAGGGTTGTTTGGTGTCCAGTGTGTGCACACGCAAACATACATTGAAAGAGAGTGTCTCTGACTCCCGCCATTCATAATTCGAAACAAAAACATAGACCACAGCGTGTGGTGCAGCAGCCGCTCGAAAACGATCCGCCGACTGCAGCACCATTGTGGGCAGGAGCTCGCGAAATTCCTCCAAGCAGCGGATAGTTCAGGGTTGTTTGGTGTCCAGTGTGTGCACACGCAAACATACATTGAAAGAGAGTGTCTCTGACTCCCGCCATTCATAATTCGAAACAAAAACATAGACCACAGCGTGTGGTGCAGCAGCCGCTCGAAAACGATCCGCCGACTGCAGCACCATTGTGGGCAGGAGCTCGCGAAATTCCTCCAAGCAGCGGATAGTTCAGGGTTGTTTGGTGTCCAGTGTGTGAACACGCAAACATACATTGAAAGAGAGTGTCTCTGACTCCCGCCATTCATAATTCGAAACAAAAATTTAGACCACAGCGTGTGGTGCAGCAGCCGCTCGAAAACGATCCGCCGAGTGCAGCACCATTGTGGGCAAGAGCTCGCGAAATTCCTCCAAGCAGCGGATAATTCAGGGTTGTTTGGTGTCCAGTGTGTGCACACGCAAACATACATTGAAAGAGAGTGTCTCTGACTCCCGCCATTCATAATTCAAGACAAAAATTTAGACCACAGCGTGTGGTGCAGCAGCCGCTCGAAAACGATCCGCCGAGTGCAGCACCCTTGTGGCAAGAGCTCGCGAAACTCCTC
>NW_899393.1:0-890 GCF_000209065.1 Trypanosoma cruzi | reverse complement strand
GTTACACTTCCTGCACACACAAAAGTGCGGGCCGTAACGGGCAACGAATCCCAATGCCGCGTCATCCAAGGCTCCCACGTTCCACGTGCACACCCGAGGGATCCAGCCATGGCGGCGGTGCGCTTGAAGATTATTGTGTAAACTGACTGGGATGGCTTGGTCCGTCACTTCCACCGCTAAAGAGACATCGATCACCCTGTGCACTCGCCACGCCACGGCAGCCCGAAATCACAGCAATACGTCGCGCCTCAATACATAATCCCGCTCGAAGGCGTTCCTGGAAAACTGGAGCCCTGCTCCTACTCTGTCGCCGCTTTGCTTCTGAGAGCCGTAACGCCTCCTGCATGGAAACCCACGGTAAGGCAGGGCTGCAATTCATTACTTCCAATAGGCGGTTCACTGTACCCTTTTCCATTGCACAAAATGGGCGTTGACTTCCTCGCACGCAACTCCATGAAATTACAGTCCGATAAAACACAACACCAGCAGTAACAAGAGCGACAACTCAATCCCCTTCCACACAATCATCGTGGAACGGGAGCAAATCCTGAAAGCACCCGCTCAAAATAAAAACAAATCGATAGAAACAACGACCAACAACACTGTCGGTGCGGTTAACGATGGCTGGCTGTGGTGCGCAGCAAATCCGTGGCCCTGCGCCCTCCCGCATCAACCAGCACCGCACGCCTGCCAGTTCTACGTGTTGCACATCACAGGAGGGTGCGATCACTTTTGCAGCTCGCACCCGATGCACGGTCGAGCAGGCTCAGGGCGTCTGAGCAGGTGTCACCGGACACAGACTGCGACGGCGGTGCGGGTGGTCGGTACGACGACGCGCCGGTGGTGTCTGAGGCGTACGACGATGACGCCCTGTCGTGGAGCTTCCGCGC
>NW_899392.1:0-890 GCF_000209065.1 Trypanosoma cruzi | reverse complement strand
ATCTTCGTCTCAAACCGGTGGTCTTCTCCACCACCACCAAAAAGGGTATTATCTATCCGACTGTTCTTGTAGAAAAAGCGTCCTCGCTTATTTCCACTTACTTCAATAATCGCGCGTCATCGCTGGAACCCTCCGTGAGCCTTCGCGCGCTTTACCGGAGGAAGACGGAGGGAAAGGGGACCGCCCGACGAGTCCCCAAACTTGCATTCGTCTCTCCAAGATGACCGGGTTCAACCGGCTCTGGATCCACTTTGGTATTCAATACGGGCACGTTGACTTGCTGCAGCGGGATGGTTAGTTCAACTTGTGGAGTGGCCAGACGCGTCCTTGTCGCGCGTCTCGTTATTGTAGCAGGGTGGTAAAAATCATGGGAAAACGGCTCCTCTGCTCTCAACCAGAGTTCCTGCCCTTCCGCAGTTTCTCCCTTCACATCAATGCGGCCAGCGACGACACCTGGGTCGGCATTGTGGTGTAACTCCCAAAATATCGGAATGCGTTCTGGGGAAGGTCGAAGAAATCGACGCGCCTCACCAACAGCGAGATCACGTGTGGGTAAAATTTGTGTGTCTCCACGATTGGAGCGGCGTGCCGCAACGCACCCCGTTTTATGGAACGTGCCGTGGCATTCCAAGGAGCCAAAGCTCGTTCGACTTGGGCGGTCGCAAGATTCGTGAGCTCTTCGTTGTGCTGAAGTGTCCTGCATAACTTTATGATGACAAACGCTTCCTGCCCCCGTATACTGACGAACCGCGAGGCGCGGTGGAGATGCGCCCTCGCCGTCTTTCGCGCCACGGACCAATCAGAAATTACGGTCCCGTCCGGCCCCATTGTGAAATTGTTGGGAGTCAGGGCCGCAACTTCGGACCAAAGACTCGCCGTTGTCCACGCAA
>NW_899391.1:0-890 GCF_000209065.1 Trypanosoma cruzi | reverse complement strand
TTTCCAGGGGACAACGCAAATGTGCTCGATTGTTCGAAGATCGAAATTAATACTTTACGTGAAAAGGGGTCGCGCGACCGCACTTTTATAGCTCAGTGGCAAACACGCTCACAATGTCATCCGGGGACGCGGGTTCGATTCCCGCAGAAGCCTAAGTTTTTTCCATTTTTTTTTGAATTCTTGTTTCATATTGCTTTTTAAACTTCTGGTTTGCAGGACGGTGTGCGAGTTCTGCAATCGCACTGATTCCATCTGTTTCGTGGTTTGTGCGGCTGCGGCTGCGGTGGTGGCCGCGTGAGAGTGAGTGTGAGAGAGCCATGCACCGCCCGCACACACACTCTTCCTTCTCTCTGTGTGTGTGTGTCCCCTTGCATGGACTCTCGCCCTCACCTCACCCCACGAAGCACACACATAATGTGCCCATTGTATATATGCATGCACACCCATGCAGGCCCGTTGGTGCTCTCTTTTGCACGACACGCACCGCTGCCGTCCTGCCTGGCTGCATGGACGGAGCACCGTAACTGTTTCTGTTTTGTTTTTATTGCATTGAGTGGGCGACCTCTCTCTCTCTCCCTCTGTGTGTGTGTTTTGCTTTACGGGAGTAATGAGAGTGTGTGTGCGCTGGTCGTCCCACGCTTCGGCTTTTTGTTTTGTTTTCCTTTTTGATTTTGTGGTTGAGTGCACCCATTCCGCGGCTGCGTGTGTGTGTGTGTGATGATATGAGTAATTTGCGTGTGTGCTATCTGCCTCTCTCTGCCGTTGCTTTCTTCAGACTCTCTTGTGGCGCACAGCTGCTCCGCAAGTATAGGCGCTGCCAAACACACAAGCACATGCACACACACATGCCGTGTTTAAAACGCTGAGAATGCACGCACGCACAGGATTGT
>NW_899390.1:0-890 GCF_000209065.1 Trypanosoma cruzi | reverse complement strand
GGCTGTTACCAAGAGTGCCAAGAAGCATGCGGCAAAGAAGGCACCCAAGAAAGCCGTGAAGAAGGCGCCGAAGAAGTAGGGATTTATTTTGGCTCAACCGTGCGTTCTCGCGATCCGTGTCGCTGGCGCACCTGGTAGATAACGATATGAACTTGTCACCGGTGGAGACGACGTCATGCCCGTTTTTCCATTACTAGAACTCTTGTTTTGTTTTTATTTTTGTTTGTTTTTGTTTCTCATCCCCAGTGCTGGGGGCTGCAGCAGCCCTTCTTCCGTGTGTGCATTCGCGACGGTGCTGTGGAAAAGCACTATAGAGAACCTGAAGGGCGTGTTTGTGGTGGTCTGTCCTTTGTGCCCATTCTTCTCACCGTGTTGTTTTGGTGCGATTTCTCGTGCCGCGTGCTGTCCGCTCACTGCTCCTCCTGCCCCTTCCCTGTGTGTTGTCTTTGTGTTTGGTGAAGATCCTGCTGAGAGTGCACGAAAGGAATTTAAGAACGCAAAACATGTCTGACGCTGCCGTTCCGCCCAAGAAGGCCTCGCCGAAGAAGGCCTCGCCGAAGAAGGCCGCGCCGAAGAAAGCAGTGGCTAAGAAGACTCCCGCCAAGAAGACTGCTAAGAAACCAGCCGTGAAGAAGCCTGCTGCGAAGAAGAGGGCCGCCCCCAAGAAGAAGCCTGCAGCAGCCAAGAAGGCTGTTACTAAGAGTGCCAAGAAGCATGCGGCAAAGAAGGCACCCAAGAAAGCCGTGAAGAAGGCGCCGAAGAAGTAGGGATTTATTTTGGCTCAACCGTGCGTTCTCGCGATCCGTGTCGCTGGCGCACCTGGTAGATAACGATATGAACTTGTCACCGGTGGAGACGACGTCATGCCCGTTTTTCCATTACTAGAACTC
>NW_899389.1:0-890 GCF_000209065.1 Trypanosoma cruzi | reverse complement strand
CACCAACCTCTATGCGTTTCATCAGTAACAAATCCCCATTTACCTCATATCCATTTGATTCTTTCCTCTCAGACCAGTCAATAGATTTCTTCTCGCGAGGTTTTGGCACTTCTTTTGGAAGAACAAAAAAAGAATTCAAGTCCTCTAAATTATTGGACCTAACAATACAAACGGCACTACTTCCGACGTTGGCTCTGTCAAGGTACCGCCGAGAACTCCGAGTAACCTTTTCATCCTGTTGTTTTTCATAACAATAGTCCATAGAAGAAGATCCAACGGTTTCTTGAAGACAAAATAAAAACTTCTGTTTCTCTTCCACAGTACAATCCGTGTCACAACAACAATTGGGGTCACAGACACCCCATGTCATATCGCATACACATTCACCTAGGTAGGAAGATTCCAAATTACGCGAATCAGGAAAAGTGGATGAAGAACCTTCCCAATCAATCGGATATGAAACTGGATTTTCTGCATTCGCCCAAAAAAGAGCAAGCAATACAATGTTGTACAATATAATATACCGCAGTACATGCATCGTCACTTTTTAAAAAAAGTTAAGCGTTCCATAAAAAAGAAGAAATAAAACATAAAAGAACACGAAAAAAAAAGAAAAAAAACAAGTCATCCGCACACCGCACCCCAATAAGCGGAAAAGAAGTAAAACAAAATGGCGCTGAGCGGCACACCGGTAAGCCAAAAATACGCAATCACCAATAAAAAAGCCGGCGATCACCCAGCAGGCACATCAAGCCTCCTAAAAACCAACCTGGAACAGACAAAAAAAAAGAGACAATCATAGAAAACAAAGATCCCCGCCCCCAAACAGGAAAAACATTAAAGAAAACGCGATTCTTTTTTTGTCCTTACTGCCGGGGTTGGCCGCTGCA
>NW_899388.1:0-890 GCF_000209065.1 Trypanosoma cruzi | reverse complement strand
CACTGATTCCATCTGTTTCGTGGTTTGTGCGGCTGCGGCTGCGGTGGTGGCCGCGTGAGAGTGAGTGTGAGAGAGCCATGCACCGCCCGCATACACACACTTCCTTCTCTCTCTGTGTGTGTGTCCCCTTGCATGGACTCTCGTCGTCGCCTCACCCCACGAAGCACACACAATAATGTGCCCATTGTATATATGCATGCACACCCATGCAGGCCCGTTGGTGCTCTCTTTTGCACGACACGCACCGCTGCCGTCCTGCCTGGCTGCATGGGCGGAGCACCGTAACTGTTTCTGTTTTGTTTTCATTGCATTGAGTGGGCGACCTCTCTCTCTCTCCCTGTGTGTGTGTTTTGCTTTACGGGAGCAATGAGAGTGTGTGTGCGCTGGTAGTCCCACGCTTCGGCTTTTTGTTTTGTTTTTCTTTTTGATTTTGTGGTTGAGTGCACCCATTCCGCGGCTGCGTGTGTGTGTGTGTGATGATATGAGTAATTTGCGTGTGTGCTTATCTGCCTCTCTCTGCCGTTGCTTTCTTCAGACTCTCTTGTGGCGCACAGCTGCTCTGCAAGTATAGGCGCTGACAAACACACACACACATGCACACACATGCCGTGCTTAAAACGCTGAGAATGCACGCACGCACAGGATTGTGGCTGCCGAGGCCCTCGCGAGGGGGAAAAAACCTGCATTTTTTTTTTTTGACATGTTGCTCGGTGTGTGCTGACGCGTGACGAATAACAACACGCCCCAATAAGCAGAAAAGAAGTAAAACACAATGGCGCTGAGCGGCACACCGGTAAGCCAAAAATACGCAATCACCAATAAAAAAGCCGGCGATCACCCAGCAGGCACATCAAGCGTCCTCAAAACCAACCATGGAACAGACAAAAAAA
>NW_899387.1:0-890 GCF_000209065.1 Trypanosoma cruzi | reverse complement strand
CCATCGGCGGCCGGTGCGTTGTCACCTCGGTATATATATTCGGTCTCCATGGCTGCAGTCCCTTCCCACGTGTCGGCTCGCAGGGTCACCCTCGACGGCGGCACGCCCCCTCCTCCCCTGTGAGTCTCGGCGTTGGGCTCCTCAGCAGTTTCCGTAGCGCTCTTCCGGGATCTGCATACTCTCAAGATCGTTGGGGAAGAACTGTGGTGCCGGGGAGAAGCCGCCAAAATAACCCGCCGGCGTCGGCTCATGGCTGCCGCTCTGTTGCCGGCACGGGCCCCATCCGGAGTTTGGGCCGCCCATGTTCCCAAAGCCCTCCGGCAACGGCGGCATTTCATTCGGGACCGTGCATCCCTGTTGCATCATCTGCCGCTGCGTCTCGGCAACCATTTGTTGAACGACCCGGCGCTGCATGTTGTACTGCATCAGCCGCATTGCGCCGTACGGATCCGGGCAGAACATCACGGAGGCTCGTTGGTCGTGTTTCGTCCCTTTCGCGCTCTTATCCGTGGGCCCCGTGCCACCGCAGGTACGGGCAAGCACGCAGACACCGGCAGGGAGGGGAAAAACAGAGCAACAACAAAGCACCAATGAAAGGAGTACGACAAGGCCAATGAAGCAGCAGAACAAAAAAAGAAAAGAAAGAAAGAGCGAGACGGCGCGGAGTGACGTCCCACACACCACCACGACGCTCCCACGCATGTCGTTGCATGTAAAATGGTGCAAGTGGAATGGAAAATACTGCGTGCGGTCAACAAAATAACGCCGTGCCGCTCCTCTCTCCGTCCCATTTATAACCCTTCCAGGCACAAAAGCCGCACAAATTACACGCAGCGACAGGCACACGAAATCACAAAAATATGCGCACAATAAACTAATCAAAAAAGGAA
>NW_899386.1:0-890 GCF_000209065.1 Trypanosoma cruzi | reverse complement strand
TGACTGAGGGTGATTGGGCCCGTCTTCTGAAGGAGGTGGAACTGATGAATCACTTCTCACGGCACCCCAACGTGGTGAAGTTTATCGCCGCCGGACGGGATGAGGAGACGGCGTATGTGGTGATGGAGTGCTGCGCCAGCCGCTCACTGCACGATGTTATCGCCAATCACGGACTAGATGTACCGGAGATTCTGTGGGTGGGGTGGGCTCTTGTGGACACCATCGCCTTCATGCATTCAAAAGGATGCATCCACCGTGACCTGAAACCGCAGAATCTTCTTTTTGACTTTGATGGGAATTTGAAAATTACAGACTTTGGCCTTTCCAGTAGAATTGCGGAGGCGCAACCACGCAAGACAGTTGCGGGCACCGCTATGTACATGGCGCCAGAGATTGCGGAGGCAGTTTACAAGCGTATGAGTCATTCAACCCATCAGCCGCCGCTTCAGTACGGTCAAGAAGTGGATACATGGAGTATTGGTGTCGTGATTTACGTCATGCTGACACGCATGAACCCATACATGGAGGCAATGGAGAAGAGAGGGACACGGGAAATGGATAAAACGCAAAAAACTCTCTCACTCTTTAATGCTGTTGCGGATGCCGCATGGGAGTGGCCAACAGGGTGGTCAGGCGACCCGGAACTCTGCGATCTTGTAAACTGGGCACTTCATCGGGATACCAAGAAGCGTGCCACGCTGCAGGAGGTGTTGCAACACCCCGTGTGGAATCGACGTCCGCTGTCATGCCCACTCTCTCTGTTGTACAAGTTGAATCTGCTGGAACGTCCCTCTTCCTCTTCTGTTTCACGCCATGGCTCCAAACGCCGTTCATTGACTCGTCTCGCGGACAATCTTCCAATTCCCACAGGAAAGAGGACGGCAGATGAT
>NW_899385.1:0-890 GCF_000209065.1 Trypanosoma cruzi | reverse complement strand
GGAGATGTTTCTGCACGATTCTTTTCTAATCTTATGAATTTTTGGAGGACGGTGATTGAAGGAACCAGGGAGCCGATAGCGACAGGACGGATTTTTCTTTACTTTTTATTTCTTACTTTCCCACCACCCCCTTTTTGATTCCCACCTCGCGGCGAGGCCTTGTGGCTGGCGGAGCCCAAGGTCTGCCACTTGGTAAGCGATAGTGTTTCCAATCCTAACAAGGTGCACCGTGTCGCGAGAGTGGCTATCGGAACAATATTTACTTGGAGCAAACATCGAGGGAGTGGCGAACCCACTGCCTCTCCACTGCCCCCCTTTTCCCTTCTTGTTTGATTTCTTTTGATGATTTCAGGATCCGGCCAGCAGCCCAGGCGAATATATTTTTTTTCATCGGGTTGGGTTTGTTTGTTGTGGGCGCTGACTGTGTGTGTGTGTGTGTGTGTGCTGGTGCCACTGCGGCGTGGCGTGGCTGCTCCGTCGCGTCTCGGTCCCACTCCCCCGCTATCTCTGTTCTTTTGTGTGTATGCCTTGCACCTGCCCGTGTCTCTTCCTCCCATGCTGCGTGCTCTCGTTGTGCCCGCCCGGTGCCGGCCCGACGGGAGAGTTTACACCGCGAGCAACAAGCGAAGTCCACAAAGGCCCAAGTGACAATGATGCTGCGCCGCGTCCTCTGCGTGCTTGTCTTTGCCCTCTGCTGTGCGTGCGTGTGCACCACGGCTCAGGAGGAGGGGCAGTACGATGCTGCTGTGTTTGAGGCTGCTGGGGGCGACCCGAAGAAGAACACGACTACCACTACCACTACGTCTACTACTACCTCCAGTGCGCCCAAGAACACGACCACAACTACCTCCAAGGCACCGACTCCTGAAGACGCGCGCAGTCCTGGCGGC
>NW_899384.1:0-890 GCF_000209065.1 Trypanosoma cruzi | reverse complement strand
CAGCTTGGATAATTCGACACGTCGTGCTGTATCTAACGTCCGGGGCAGCCGCTGCAACTTGGATAATTCGACACGTCGTCCCGTATCTAACGTCCGGGGCAGCCGCTGCAACTTGGATAATTCGACACGTCGTGCTGTATCTAGCGTCCGGGGCCACCGCCCTACCATTTTTTATTTCTTGCGGCGGCCAACCCCGGCAGTAAGGACAAAAAAAAGAATCGCGTTTTCTTTAATGTTTTTCCTGTTTGGGGGCGGGGATCTTTGTTTTCTATGATTGCCTCTTTTTTTTTGTCTGTTCCAGGTTGGTTTTGAGGACGCTTGATGTGCCTGCTGGGTGATCGCCGGCTTTTTTATTGGTGATTGCGTATTTTTGGCTTACCGGTGTGCCGCTCAGCGCCATTTTGTTTTACTTCTTTTTTGCTTATTGGGGCGTGTTGTTATTCTTCACGCGTCAGCACACACCGAGCAACATGTCAAAAAAAAAAAATGCAGGTTTTTTCCCCCTCGCGAGGGCCTCGGCAGCCACAATCCTGTGCGTGCGTGCATTCTCAGCGTTTTAAGCACGGCATGTGTGTGCATGTGTGTGTGTGTTTGTCAGCGCCTATACTTGCAGAGCAGCTGTGCGCCACAAGAGAGTCTGAAGAAAGCAACGGCAGAGAGAGGCAGATAAGCACACACGCAAATTACTCATATCATCACACACACACACACGCAGCCGCGGAATGGGTGCACTCAACCACAAAATCAAAAAGAAAAACAAAACAAAAAGCCGAAGCGTGGGACTACCAGCGCACACACACTCTCATTGCTCCCGTAAAGCAAAACACACACACAGGGAGAGAGAGAGAGGTCGCCCACTCAATGCAAGAAAACAAAACAGAAACAGTTAC
>NW_899383.1:0-890 GCF_000209065.1 Trypanosoma cruzi | reverse complement strand
AGTCTCATTGGCATGGCTCGGCGTCTGGAGAAGGAGAAGGGCTACGTGTTGCTGGACCAGTACCGGAACCCAAGCAATCCGAAGGCGCACTACGAAGGCACGGCTCAGGAGATTTACGATCAGTGCGGTGGAAAGGTTGACATGGCGGTGTTCACCACTGGGACGGGCGGCACAATGGCCGGAGTGGCAAAACGATTAAAGGAATTGCTGCCCAACATTGTCATTGTCGGCGTCGATCCGTACGGGAGCATTTTGGCCGATCCCTCGGTACCGCTGGATCCGAAGCCGTACCTCGTTGAGGGCATCGGGTACGATTTTGTGCCAGATGTCTGCGAACGGAAGTACGTTGATCGGTGGGTGAAGTCCGCTGACAAGGAAAGCTTTGCGCTGGCGTCGGAGGTTCACCGCGAAGAGGCGCTCCTCGTCGGAGGGAGCAGTGGTGCCGCCATGTGGGGTGTGCTGCAGGCAGCGAAAGATCTTCGTCCTGACCAGCGGTGCGTTGTGGTATTCCCGGATGGCATCCGCAACTACATGACAAAGTTCCCGGACAAGAATTGGCTGGTGGAGAACGGCCTGGAGGAGGGCGAAGTGACACGCCCAACCTACGGGTCGCTGGAGGCGCAGCTGGAAGAGGCAAAGAAAAAACTGTCGGAGTATGAGGCGAAATGCGGCGGCAGCGTGGAGGAGGGTAAACGTTGCTGTGAAAAAGCAAAGTAATATATGAATACATACATACATATATATAAATAAAACATAAACATACATAACGGGGCAAAACGAGGTAACTTTTGAATAAATTCTGGGATCAGGGCGAATGCAAGGCAACGATAATTGCATGGGTACGGCAGCATTGTTAGGGAGGGAAGTGGAGTGTTTGGGGGGCACTGCGG
>NW_899382.1:0-890 GCF_000209065.1 Trypanosoma cruzi | reverse complement strand
AGAACTCGCACACCGTCCTGCAACCAGAAGTTTAAAAAGCAATAAGAAACAAGAATTCCAAAAAAAAAAGGAAAAAAACTTAGGCTTCTTCGGGGCTCGAACCCGCACCCCGGATGAAATTGTGAGCTTGTTTTGCCACTGAGCTAAAAAAAATGTGGTCGCGCGACCCATTTTCACGTAAGGTGTTAAGTTCGATCTTCGAACAATCGAGCACATTTGCGTTGTCCCCTGGAAAACGAAAGCGACATGTTTAGGGTGCGCCGCCGCAGCGTGGATACCTCGATTCGTCGTCATATATCTCTCGTACGGGGCCGCAGCCGCAGCGTGAATACTTCGATTCGTCGTCATATATCTCTCGTACGGGGCCGTCGCCGCAGCGTGGATACATCGATTCGTTGTCATGTATCTCTCGTCCGGGGCAGCCGCTGCAACTTGGATAATTCGACACGTCGTCATGTATCTCTCGTCCGGGGCCACCGCCCTACTCTTTTTTATTCCCTGCGGCGGCCAACCCCGGCAGTAAGGACAAAAAATAGGATCGCGTTTTTTTTTAATGCTTTTCCTGTTTGGGGGGGCGGATCTTTGTTTTCTATGATTGCCCCCCCCCCTTTTTTTGTCTATTCCAGGTTGGTTTTAGGAGGCTTGATGTGCCTGCTGGGTGATCGCCGGCTTTTTTATTGGTGATTGCGTATTTTTGGCTTACCGGTGTGCCGCTCAGTGCCATTTTGTTTTACTTCTTTTCTGCTTATTGGGGCGTGTTGTTATTCGTCACGCGTCAGCACACACCGAGCAACATGTCAAAAAAACAAAACGCAGGCTTCTTCGCCCCTCGCGAGGGCCTCCGCAGCCACAATCCTGTGCGTGCGTGCATTCCCAGCGTTTTAAACACG
>NW_899381.1:0-890 GCF_000209065.1 Trypanosoma cruzi | reverse complement strand
GACGTGGGGGACGGGGCTCAAAGGAAAGAAAACAACACAGAACGGCAGTTGGGAGCCGAAGAAGGGATACCAAGTGGCACTCATGCTGCAAGGCAAAAAGGCCTCTGTGTACATTGATGGTAAGTTGCTGGGGCAGGAAGAAGTGCCGTTAACGGGTGAGGCGCCACTTGAGCTTGTACGCTTTTGCTTTGGCGCGTGCGGTGAGGATGCCGGCCAGAAACCTAAGGTGACGGTGAAGAACGTCTTTCTGTACAACCGCCCACTGAATTCCACTGAGATGGCTGCAATCAAGGACAGGGCCCACACATCGAATGGCCCAGGGGAAGCACTGGCGGGGTGGGCAGCTTTGGAGGGAGCTGCCGCCAGAGAACATGCGGCTGTGGTGGGCTTGACATCTGCTGGAATTGCACTGCTGCCGCTGCTTCTTCTGCTGGGGCTGTGGGGCTTTGCGTCTGCGTGAGGAGCATGAGGCCTCAGTGTGGAACACTTGCTTTTTCCTCTGCAGCGACACACACACACACCGCTAGGAATAAATTTTACTTTGTGAAGAATAATTTGTTTTTGTTTTCTTTTAATGTTTTCCATTTTCCCCTTGCTGCTTTAGGGCAACCACCATGGAATTTTTCTTTTTTACTACTCCCTCTTTTAATTTTTTTTTCTTTTTTGGAGTATAATTTCTTATGTTTTTCTATGTTTGTTTATAATCATTTTTGTTTTGCTTTTTAAAACAATTTTTAAGTTTTTTTTGCTTTACTTTTTCCTTTTTTGCTTTTGGGGCAATCACTGTGGACGTTTTTTCTTTTCTACTCTTCCCTCTTTTAATTATTTGTTGCTGCACTCTTCCTTCAAGGGGTGCTGTGTGTTTCCCGCCCAACTGCTCCACTCGCACA
>NW_899380.1:0-890 GCF_000209065.1 Trypanosoma cruzi | reverse complement strand
CACACACTGGACACCAAACAACCCTGAACTATCCGCTGCTTGGAGGAATTTCGCGAGCTCTTGTCCACACGGGTGCTGCACTCGGCTGATCGTTTTCGAGCGGCTGCTGCATCACACGTTGTGGTCCAAATTTTTGTTTCCGATTGTGAATGGTGGGAGTCAGAGGCACTCTCTGTCAATATCTGTTTGCGTGTTCATACACTGGACACCAAACAACCCTGAACTATCCGCTGCTTGGAGGAATTTCGCGAGCTCTTGTCCACACGGGTGGTGCACTCGGCTGATCGTTTTCGAGCGGCTGCTGCATCACACGTTGTGGTCCAAATTTTTGTTTCCGATTGTGAATGGTGGGAGTCAGAGGCACTCTCTGTCACTATCTGTTTGCGTGTTCATACACTGGACACCAAACAACCCTGAACTATCCGCTGCTTGGAGGAATTTCGCGAGCTCTTGCCCACAAGGGTGCTGCACTAAGCTGATCGTTTTCGAGCGGCTGCTGCATCACACGTTGTGGTCCAAATTTTTGTTTCCGATTGTGAATGGTGGGGGTCAGAGACACTCTCTGTCAATATCTGTTTGCGTGTTCACACACTGGACACCAAACAACCCTGAACTATCCGCTGCTTGGAGGAATTTCGCGAGCTCTTGTCCACACGGGTGGTGCACTCGGCTGATCGTTTTCGAGCGGCTGCTGCATCACACGTTGTGGTCCAAATTTTTGTTTCCTATTGTGAATGGTGGGAGTCAGAGGCACTCTCTGTCACTATCTGTTTGCGTGTTCACACACTGGACACCAAACAACCCTGAACTATCCGCTGCTTGGAGGAATTTCGCGAGCTCTTGCCCACACGGGTGCTGCACTCGGCTGATCGTTTTCGAGCGGCTGCTGC
>NW_899379.1:0-890 GCF_000209065.1 Trypanosoma cruzi | reverse complement strand
CCGATACAGCACAAAACCAGGAGTATCAAGAGCGACAACTCAATCCCTTCTACACGGTCAGCGTGGAAAGGGAAAAACTCCTGAAAGCACCCGCTCAAAATGAAAACAAATCGATAGAAACAACGATCAACAACACTGTAGGAGCCCTTAACGACGACTGTCTGTGGTGTGCAGCACAGCCATGGCCCCTCAAGCACCGCATATTTACTAATTCCACTTGGCATACGTCACATGGTGGCGTAATCGACCATAGGGCTCGCACTGGATGCACGATCGAACAGGCTCTGTGCGTCGGAGCGAATGTCACCAGCCATGGGCTGCTACGGTGGTGCGGGTGGTCGGTACGACGACGCAACGGTGGTACCTGAGGCGTACAACGATGACGTCATGTCGTGGGGCTTCCGCGTCCCCTCGTCGCTCTCCTCGTCATCGCGCAGCAGTGCCTCCAGCCCACCACGACGCGGCTCACGCAGCTCCTGCCAGCGGCGGTCCTCCGCGTACCACACAACGAAGCTGTACACAGCGACCGCAAGCAACACAGCGGTAAGCAGCAGCACGATCGCCGCGTACGCCCTCGCACCGCCGTCGCTCGGCGCAAGATGGTTCGCCGCGCTGACTAGGCACAGCGCCGCAAGCAGCACAAAGCCTGCAGCGTGCATCGCCGTCAGGAAGGCCGAGCGCATCATGTTCGTGAAGGCAACCACGCCCGCGCCCGCAAGCAGCACAGCCGCCACGCAGAAGTACTGGACGTGGCAGCCTCCCACGGGCGGGTGCACAGCAGCAATCAGGCCCACCACACACAGCACCGACAGCTGGAACACGCACCAGTACACGTGGCTGCCCCTCATGTTCGTCAGCATGCCGCCGTACATCCGCTGCTGCGCCGCGGG
>NW_899378.1:0-890 GCF_000209065.1 Trypanosoma cruzi | reverse complement strand
TTGGAATTGACCAACGACGTAACTGTGAAAGAGTGCTTTCCACGGGGAGGTGAGTCGCCACGTATTTCTGAGGACCCGTCCCACAGGCCCGTGAGGGTTGTTCGGGAAATATACGAAGGCGGTGTGATCCTTTTCAATGCACCGATATCTGACTACCTCGAGGAACGGACATTGGGACGCCTCCCAAGTGTAGCAGAATAAAATGGCTTTTTGAGGCTGATGTTGGCGTCGAAGGCTAATATTTTGCCCATATTTTTTGGATGGTTTGCGTTGAACTCATTCGCGGAGGGTGCCTTTGCCAAGGCAATAGCGACGGAACCCACGGAGCTTGAGCCGCCAACAGGACGTCAAGCAAAGCCCTGCGTTTTGTAGTTGGCCCCTGAATTGCATCCCAAGGGAGATGAAGGTTTGCTGCCGAGTGAAGATGGGAAAAAAAAAAGGAAAACGGACCGCAAAATAAAGTATTGGCTGCTGTGCATACCGGTGGTTGGAAATTTTTTGCTGGTGGAAGTCTCTTTTCTTTTAGAAGCCAAATCCAATGACGCTGGTTGGGCTGCGGTTGGCTACGGCGCATGCGCATCACACCACCGTCAGGACTGTGAGGCAGTTCACTGAGTGCCTGGCGGCGTATTTTAATGATTGGGAGGAATCATCCCGAGACATGTCGTGGGAGATGATTTACGTGCAGCACGCAGACAGCACGCCGATGGATGACTGGCAGAGATGTGATGTTGTCCACCCCGAGAGAGTGTGAGCGACGCGGAAGGCCGTGAAATGGCGGTGCTTTGGAAGCAAAATGTGCGCCAGTACCAAGTGTCAATATTATCCGAAGACTTTTAAGAGACGAAGCTCACCGAAGAGGGGAATAACCGTCGAAATAGGAAAAAAAA
>NW_899377.1:0-890 GCF_000209065.1 Trypanosoma cruzi | reverse complement strand
TCTTGCATTCCGAGGATGAGACTGACCCTGTCGAGGCGCTCATTCCTGCCTTCACTACCGCCCCTCGTGCAGAGTGGGCGGACATTCGCGACAAGCATTTTGTGAACAATGCTTACAATGTGAAGCCGCTGCGGGTGATTGAAGAAGCCATTTTTGTACTTTGCCTTGATGAAATGGAACCAAAATCCCTTGAAGAGGAGAGCATGATGTACTTGTGCGGCAACGGCCACAATCGTTGGTGCGACAAGAGCTTCAACGTCATTGTCACGGAGGGCGGCCACTGTGGTGTGCATGCGGAACACTCATGGGGTGATGCCCTGACCCTCGCAAATGTGGTGGAGTACAGTCACGCTTCGGATGAATTTAAGGAGTTATACACAGAGGATGGGCATGTAAAAAAACTACCCGAAGATGAAGTGGCACTGACTGAGGGTAAATTTAAAGTGTTTGTCCCTAATCGCATTCGGTTCACCACTGATGCCGTGATGAAACGCGCTGTCCAAGGCGCGCAGGAACGGTGCATTCGCGAAATAAAAGATGTTGACATCCGCGTCTGCCGCTTTGCCGATTACGGCAAGGGGTTCCCGAAGAAGCAGCGCTGCAGCCCTGACGCGTGGGTGCAGATGGCAATGCAACTCGCGTACTTCCGCGATCAGGGCCACTTTGACCAGACATACGAGGCAGCTTCGATGCGTATGTACCGCAAAGGGCGCACTGAAACCATCCGCACTGTGAGTGAGGAGTCCTGTGCCTTTGTGCGGGCAATGGAGCAACCTTCGCTGAGCGCAGAGGCGAAATTAAAACTTCTTCATGTTGCGTGTGAACGACACCAGAAGACATCACGTGATGCCATTGCTGGCTGCGGCATTGACCGCCACCTCTTCGGACTC
>NW_899376.1:0-890 GCF_000209065.1 Trypanosoma cruzi | reverse complement strand
GCACTGTTTAGGGGTACATTCTGACAGCGGGGTATGTGGTAGGGACATCGTTCTTTTTTATGAGCTTGTGAAGAGAATGTTCTCAGGAAGACTAGCTGCCCAAATTAACATATTTTGATAAAACGAATATATTTTTTTTTACGATTCTTTGTTATTTTATGAATTTTTGGAAGACCGTGATTTATGGAAGCAAGAAACCGATATCGGTAAGACGAATTTTTTTACTTTTATTCTTTCCATCCCACCTGCCCCATTTGATTCCCCTCCTGCAGCGGGGTCTTGTGGCGGGAGGACCCCAAAGACTACCACTTCGTAACTGATAATATGTTTAATCCTATCAAAGTGCACCATTTCACTAGAGTGGCAACCGGAATATATTTACTTTGGTTAATCCTTGGGGAATTGGCGAACCCACTGCTTTTTCACTTACCTTTTTTCTCCCACCTTGTCAATTGCTTTTAGATAAGTTTATTGTCCGGCCAGCATCCCGGGGGAATATTTTGGTTTATTTCTTTGAATGCACCTACCTCCACGGCACTCCTGCCACCGCTGCGCAGCACTCACCCACACACACACACGGGCACGTCCCCTGCGTCTCTCTGCATCACCCTTCTCCCCCTCGCACCCTGCACTCCCTAGTTCGTTTACAAGATCTTAAGCAACTCACCTTGGCGATGGCGGCTCGGTCCATGGACCACACACAGTGGCTGGCGAAGCTTGTGGCCTTTGACACGACGAGCCGCAACTCGAACCTTGAGCTCATCCACTACTGCAAGGACTACCTGGAGGGGCTTGGTGTCAAGTGCACCCTGATACACAACGCCGAGAGGAACAAGGCAAACCTGTGGGCGACGCTGCCGGGCGACGGCGGCGGACGAAGGGCGGCATCA
>NW_899375.1:0-890 GCF_000209065.1 Trypanosoma cruzi | reverse complement strand
TGTTATCGTTTGCTCTCTCCAACACTGTGCTGGGTGAGTGGCACCCACTCGCCGTCGTTGCGATGGTCCTCGTGCATGTGGTGTGCATCGCACGCTGTGCCGTCACACTGTGTGGATGACTCTATTGTTTTGGCTGCCCGTCGGGACTGTGTCTATTGTTCCCATCTTTCTCATTTTCCTCCTTTGATTGATGGTGAGTGTTCGGCTCTAACTCGAGCCAACTGCGGGGACAAGGGGAAACAATGCGTGGAAAGCGCAAGAGAGAGCACGGCGATCATGAGGAGGGCCCTGCGTCCACTGTGCGGCGGGGAGATGGTCGCAGGGGAGCGAGGCCGGAGACCCACAGCGACACGGATCAACCCGCTACGACTCGCAGAAGGGCGAATGAGGTGCGGCGATTAATGTGGGCTATTTACAGTCGGGTGGAAGGATACATGCTGCAGTGATTGTAAGAGTCTGTGTACAATGCGAGGTGGCATCATGTTGTGGGGGTTCCTGGCGGCGAGTGGACGGGAATGGAAGTGAGGCTTATGAGGGGAACACCGAGGTTATGGACTTACAGGGCAGTTGGCGACACCCTCGAAAAGGATGACGGCGTGCAGCAATCCGGTGCAGCACGTCCCAGGCTGATGGCGCGCACCTCGGACAAGGCATGGCCGTACTCGTGGGGGAGGAGGAATCCATTCGTGACTGCTATGTGAACTGTGAGGTGGAGCGAGTGTGGCAGATTGTCAAGGGCGATGTAACCGAATGGTTCGGCAGTCACGGTGAGACCGACTTTACGCCTGATCCGTGTGTGTTGATTGGGACGCCCGGGATCGGGAAGTCGATGGCTGCCGGTTCGTACCTCCTTTACCAGCTGCTGCACCACGATGCGGAGAAGCTCCCTG
>NW_899374.1:0-890 GCF_000209065.1 Trypanosoma cruzi | reverse complement strand
CCTGAATTATCCGCTGCTTGGAGGAATTTCGCGAGCTCTTGCCCACACGGGTGCTGCACTCGGCTGATCGTTTTCGAGCGGCTGCTGCATCACATGTTGTGGTCTAAATTTTTGTTTCCAATTATGAATGGTGGGGGTCAGAGGTACTCTCTGTCACTATCTGTTTGCGTGTTCACACACTGGACACCAAACAACCCTGAATTATCCGCTGCTTGGAGGAATTTCGCGAGCTCTTGCCCACACGGGTGCTGCACTCGGCTGATCGTTTTCGAGCGGCTGCTGCATCACATGTTGTGGTCTAAATTTTTGTTTCCAATTATGAATGATGGGGGTCAGAGGTACTCTCTGTCACTATCTGTTTGCGTGTTCACACACTGGACACCAAACAACCCTGAATTATCCGCTGCTTGGAGGAATTTCGCGAGCTCTTGCCCACACGGGTGCTGCACTCGGCTGATCGTTTTCGAGCGGCTGCTGCATCACATGTTGTGGTCTAAATTTTTGTTTCCAATTATGAATGGTGGGGGTCAGAGGTACTCTCTGTCAATATCTGTTTGCGTGTTCACACACTGGACACCAAACAACCCTGAATTATCCGCTGCTTGGAGGAATTTCGCGAGCTCTTGCCCACACGGGTGCTGCACTCGGCTGATCGTTTTCGAGCGGCTGCTGCATCACACGTCTTGGTCTAAATTTTTGTTTCCAATTATGAATGATGGGGGTCAGAGGTACTCTCTGTCACTATCTGTTTGCGTGTTCACACACTGGACACCAAACAACCCTGAATTATCCGCTGCTTGGAGGAATTTCGCGAGCTCTTGCCCACACGGGTGCTGCACTCGGCTGATCGTTTTCGAGCGGCTGCTGCATCACACGTCGTGTCTAAATTT
>NW_899373.1:0-890 GCF_000209065.1 Trypanosoma cruzi | reverse complement strand
CACCACCACCACCACCACTAATACCACTGCTGCTGCCCGCACCTCAGGAACAGACAAATTGTACTGAAGCCATGCGCCAGCCACGCCACACCGCGCCGCTGCTGCCACTGCTGCTGCCGTGGCTCATGATGGTGGTGTGTTGCGCCGGTGTTTGCGTTGCCGCTGATCGTGCAGTGAAGCACCGCTGTGGGTTTGACGCGATGATGAAGAAATACGGCCGGCTGCCGACTGCGGTGGTGCGTGAGGTGCCGCGCCGGGGACAGGGCGCCGTGCAGGCGTACACCGCCGCCAGCGAGGATGGGGACGATGGCTGGGCTCCGATCCGCATCAGGGTGTCCGCGGAGGACATGCACAATCCGTTGAGGCACTGCACTGCGGCGGGGGATCTGCGCATTGACCACGATGGCCGCGCAATAACATGTGAGGCGGACGACGTGTTGACGGAGGAGAGGAGGAACATTATTCTGAGGCAAACTCTTCCCGCCGCAATTCAACTGCACGCGGAGCGCCTCTCCGTGAGGCCCGTGACGCGTCCCGTCCTCATTCCTCGAACCGGACTGGGGTTGTGCGATAACTTCACCATCCCACACAAGCACCACACGGTGGGTGTGGCTGGCGCCGACATGATTATCTACGCCAACGGTTTTCCGACTTCTGGTCCAAGCGCATGGGCGGTACCGTGCTTCATGCTGGATGATGGTCGTCCATTTGCTGCTGCCGTGAACTTTGACCCGAGGCAAGTGGCGGTGACAAATGAGGAAGTGCGTGTAGCGGCCCACGAGTTGGGGCATGCTCTTGGGTTTGCAAAAGCGCAGTTTTTGATGTTACATATGATTTCCGAGGTCCCGAACGTGCGCGGGAGTTCCAAGGTGTCGGTGATTCAACACCGA
>NW_899372.1:0-890 GCF_000209065.1 Trypanosoma cruzi | reverse complement strand
ACTATCCGCTGCTTGGAGGAATTTCGCGAGCTCCTGCCCACAATGGTGCTGCACTCGGCGGATCGTTTTCGAGCGGCTGCTGCACCACACGTTGTGGTCTATGTTTTTGTTTCGAATTATGAATGGCGGGAGTCAGAGACACTCTCTTTCAATGTATGTTTGCGTGTTCACAGACTGGACGCCAAACAACCCTGAACTATCCGCTGCTTGGAGGAATTTCGCGAGCTCCTGCCCACAATGGTGCTGCACTCGGCGGATCGTTTTCGAGCGGCTGCTGCACCACACGTTGTGGTCTATGTTTTTGTTTCGAATTATGAATGGCGGGAGTCAGAGGCACTCTCTTTCAATGTATGTTTGCGTGTGCACACACTGGACACCAAACAACCCTGAACTATCCGCTGCTTGGAGGAATTTCGCGAGCTCTTGCCCACAATGGTGCTGCACTCGGCGGATCGTTTTCGAGCGGCTGCTGCACCACACGTTGTGGTCTATGTTTTTGTTTCGAATTATGAATGGCGGGAGTCAGAGGCACTCTTTTTCAATGTATGTTTGCGTGTTCACACACTGGACACCAAACAACCCTGAACTATCCGCTGCTTGGAGGAATTTCGCGAGCTCTTGCCCACAATGGTGCTGCACTCGGCGGATCGTTTTCGAGCGGCTGCTGCACCACACGTTGTGGTCTATGTTTTTGTTTCCAACTATGAATGGCGGGAGTCAGAGGCACTCTCTTTCAATGTATGTTTGCGTGTTCACACACTGGACACCAAACAACCCTGAACTATCCGCTGCTTGGAGGAATTTCGCGAGCTCTTGCCCACAATGGTGCTGCACTCGGCGGATCGTTTTCGAGCGGCTGCTGCACCACACGTTGTGGTCTATGTTTTTGT
>NW_899371.1:0-890 GCF_000209065.1 Trypanosoma cruzi | reverse complement strand
AACCCTGAATTATCCGCTGCTGGAGGAATTTCGCGAGCTCTTGCCCACAATGGTGCTGCACTCGGCGGATCGTTTTCGAGCGGCTGCTGCACCACACGTTGTGGTCTATGTTTTTGTTTCCAATTATGAATGGCGGGAGTCAGAGACACTCTCTTTCAATGTATGTTTGCGTGTGCACACACTGGACACCAAACAACCCTGAACTATCCGCTGCTTGGAGGAATTTCGCGAGCTCCTGCCCACAAGGGTGCTGCACTCGGCGGATCGTTTTCGAGCGGCTGCTGCACCACACGTTGTGCTCTATGTTTTTGTTTCGAATTATGAATGGCGGGAGTCAGAGGCACTCTCTTTCAATGTATGTTTGCGTGTTCACACACTGGACACCAAACAACCCTGAACTATCCGCTGCTTGGAGGAATTTCGCGAGCTCCTGCCCACAATGGTGCTGCACTCGGCGGATCGTTTTCGAGCGGCTGCTGCACCACACGTTGTGGTCTATGTTTTTGTTTCGAATTATGAATGGCGGGAGTCAGAGGCACTCTCTTTCAATGTATGTTTGCGTGTGCACACACTGGACACCAAACAACCCTGAACTATCCGCTGCTTGGAGGAATTTCGCGAGCTCTTGCCCACAAGGGTGCTGCACTCGGCGGATCGTTTTCGAGCGGCTGCTGCACCACACGTTGTGCTCTATGTTTTTGTTTCGAATTATGAATGGCGGGAGTCAGAGGCACTCTCTTTCAATGTATGTTTGCGTGTGCACACACTGGACACCAAACAACTCTGAATTATCCGCTGCTTGGAGGAATTTCGCGAGCTCTTGCCCACAATGGTGCTGCAGTCGGCGGATCGTTTTCGAGCGGCTGCTGCACCACACGTTGTGCTCTATG
>NW_899370.1:0-890 GCF_000209065.1 Trypanosoma cruzi | reverse complement strand
GGGCGACCTCTCTCTCTCTCCCTGTGTGTGTGTTTTGCTTTACGGGAGCAATGAGAGTGTGTGTGCGCTGGTAGTCACACGCTTCGGCTTTTTGTTTTGTTTTTCTTTTTGATTTTGTGGTTGAGTGCACCCATTCCGCGGCTGCGTGTGTGTGTGTGTGATGATATGAGTAATTTGCGTGTGTGCTTATCTGCCTCTCTCTGCCGTTGCTTTCTTCAGACTCTCTTGTGGCGCACAGCTGCTCTGCAAGTATAGGCGCTGACAAACACACACACACATGCACACACATGCCGTGCTTAAAACGCTGAGAATGCACGCACGCACAGGATTGTGGCTGCCGAGGCCCTCGCGAGGGGGAAAAAACCTGCATTTTTTTTTTGACATGTTGCTCGGTGTGTGCTGACGCGTGACGAATAACAACACGCCCCAATAAGCAGAAAAGAAGTAAAACAAAATGGCGCTGAGCGGCACACCGGTAAGCCAAAAATACGCAATCACCAATAAAAAAGCCGGCGATCACCCAGCAGGCACATCAAGCGTCCTCAAAACCAACCTGGAACAGACAAAAAAAAAGAGGCAATCATAGAAAACAAAGATCCCCGCCCCCAAACAGGAAAAACATTAAAGAAAACGCGATTCTTTTTTTTGTCCTTACTGCCGGGGTTGGCCGCCGCAAGAAATAAAAAATGGTAGGGCGGTGGCCCCGGACGCTAGATACAGCACGACGTGTCGAATTATCCAAGTTGCAGCGGCTGCCCCGGACGTTAGATACAGCACGACGTGTCGAATTATCCAAGTTGCAGCGGTGGCCTCGGGCGTTAGATATATGACGACTTACAGTAGTAACCACGCTGCGGCTGCGCATCCTAAACACGTCTTTTTCGTTTTCC
>NW_899369.1:0-890 GCF_000209065.1 Trypanosoma cruzi | reverse complement strand
GCGGTGTGGCGGTGCTGGTGCGGAAAACTCTTCGCTCCAAGCGTATACCTCTCACCATCCCCCAGCATGACACCAGCCTTGAAGTGGTGGTGGTCCAGGTTGCTCTGGACCAGAACCGTGATCTTATTGTAGCGAGTGCCTACATGAGACCACCACCGCAAGTAACGCAATCCTTCAGGCGGTTAGTAAACTGCCTTCCAGCCTCGTCGCCGCTCCTGCTGTGCGGGGATTTCAACATGCATCACCCACAGTGGGAGCCATTCTTGGAGACTTCTCCAAGCGAGGTTGCTGCAGAATTTTTAGAACTGTGCACGGGTGCGGGACTCACCTTGGTTAACACCCCTGGTGAGATCACGTATGCCCGTGGCACAAGAGAACGATCCTGTATCGATCTGACATGGTCAAAGCATTTGACTGTGTCGGATTGGTCAGCTTCCGTGTCGCCGCTTAGTGATCATTATATGCTGACATTTACGCTGCATCAGGCATTTAAGGATACCATACCTTCGGCACCTAAGTTTTTCTACAGTTGGGGGAAGTGCAAGTGGGATTTATTCATCAAGGACTTCGACGCACAACTTCCGGCATACGACTATAAAAAGCAGTCCACCGGCATCAAAGCTTTCACGAGAGCGCTTATAACTTCGTATCGACGACATTGCCCCCGCGGCATGCACAAGGACGGTCCCAGGCTTTGGGACGACACTCTCATGGAGGCAGAGCGGATGGCTACCGACAGCAAGGCCCGCTATCTACAGTTACCGACGCCCGACCGTGAGGCAGAAATGCAACGGACAAGGAGTCAATTCTTCCTCCTGCTCCGAGAGCGCTTGCGCAACACGTATCTACGACGCATCAGCAAGTTAAATCCAGGCGAGCCACTCGCATGA
>NW_899368.1:0-890 GCF_000209065.1 Trypanosoma cruzi | reverse complement strand
GGGCAAGATCTCGCGAAATTCCTCCAAGCAGCGGATAGTTCAGGGTTGTTTGGCGTCCAGTGTGTGAACACGCAAACAGACATTGAAAGAGAGTGCCTCTGACCACCACCATTCATAATTCGAAACAAAAATTTAGACCACAACGTGCGGTGCAGCGGCCGCTCGAAAACGATCCGGCGAGTGCAGCACCCCTGTGGGCAAGATCTCGCGAAATTCCTCCAAGCAGCGGATAGTTCAGGGTTGTTTGGCGTCCAGTGTGTGAACACGCAAACAGACATTGAAAGAGAGTGCCTCTGACCACCACCATTCATAATTCGAAACAAAAACTTAGACCACAACGTGCGTTGCAGCGGCCGCTCGAAAACGATCCGCCGAGTGCAGCACCCTTGTGGGCAAGATCTCGCGAAATTCCTCCAAGCAGCGGATAGTTCAGGGTTGTTTGGCGTCCAGTGTGTGAACACGCAAACAGACATTGAAAGAGAGTGCCTCTGACCACCACCATTCATAATTCGAAACAAAAATTTAGACCACAACGTGCGGTGCAGCGGCCGCTCGAAAACGATCCGGCGAGTGCAGCACCCCTGTGGGCAAGATCTCGCGACATTCCTCCAAGCAGCGGATGGTTCAGGGTTGTTTGGCGTCCAGTGTGTGAACACGCAAACAGACATTGACAGAGAGTGTCTCTGACCACCACCATTCATAATTCGAAACAAAAATTTAGACCACAACGTGCGGTGCAGCGGCCGCTCGAAAACGATCCGCCGAGTGCAGCACCCTTGTGGGCAAGATCTCGCGACATTCCTCCAAGCAGCGGATAGTTCAGGGTTGTTTGGCGTCCAGGTGTGTGAACACGCAAACAGACATGAAAGAGAGTGCCTCTGACCACCACC
>NW_899367.1:0-890 GCF_000209065.1 Trypanosoma cruzi | reverse complement strand
ACGTACCACACAACGACGCCGTACACAGTGACCGCAAGCAGCACAGTCGCCAGCAGCATCAGAAGTGCCGCGTACGCCCTCACACCGCCGTCGCTCGGCGCAAGGTGGTTGGCCGCGCTGACCACGCACAGCGCCGCAAGGAGCACGAGGCTCGCCGTGCGCATCACCGTCAGGAAGGCCGAGCGCATCATGTTCGTGAAGGCAACCACGCCCGCGCCCGCAAGCAGCACAGCCGCCATGCAGAAGTACTGGACGTGGCAGCCTCCCACGGGCGGGTGCACAGCCGCAATCAGGCCCACCACACACAGCACCGACAGCTGGAACACGCACCAGTACACGTGGCTGCCCCTCATGTTCGTCAGCATGCCGCCGTACATCCGCTGCTGCGCCGCGGGGTGCCAATACCCGACGGGGTACAGCAGGCGCTCGTGCAACGGCTTCCTCGAAAACTGCCAGTACTTCGTGAAGCTCGCGCCCACGTGGCGGGCAATGAAGTAGCACACGCCAGCAGGGAACGCCACTCCGTACAGCACGCCAACGACACCAACCACGCGGTGCTGCACGCGAGCGCCGGGCATCGCCAGTGCAAGCACAGAGCCAAAAAAGATGCCAAGGTGCATCGCGTGTGCCACGACGTACGTCAGACTCGGGAAGCGCAACGCCGCCCACGCACTCGCCGCGTCCACGCCGCGCCACCGCTGGAAGGCGGCCGTCACACCGTAGTGCACGCACCCGAACACAGCGGCCAGCAGCACGTTGCCCACCACCATCCACAGCGGGTCAAGGGCAGCGAACAGCGACAGGAAGTACGGCAGCGCAACGGTGCTCGCACGCTCCTGCGCCGAGGCGCATGGCATCCTCGCAAACACGCCGAGTGCCTGCATCTCCAG
>NW_899366.1:0-890 GCF_000209065.1 Trypanosoma cruzi | reverse complement strand
GCACATGTGCGTTGTCCCCTGGAAAACGAAAAAGACGTGTTTAGGGTGCGCAGCCGCAGCGTGGTTACTACTGTAAGTCGTCATATATCTAACGCCCGAGGCCACCGCTGCAGCTTGGATAATTCGACACGTCATGCTGTATCTAACGTCCGGGGCAGCCGCTGCAACTTGGATAATTCGACACGTCGTCCCGTATCTAACGTCCGGGGCCACCGCCCTACCATTTTTTATTTCTTGCGGCGGCCAACCCCGGCAGTAAGGACAAAAAAAAGAATCGCGTTTTCTTTAATGTTTTTCCTGTTTGGGGGCGGGGATCTTTGTTTTCTATGATTGCCTCTTTTTTTTTGTCTGTTCCAGGTTGGTTTTTAGGAGGCTTGATGTGCCTGCTGGGTGATCGCCGGCTTTTTTATTGGTGATTGCGTATTTTTGGCTTACCGGTGTGCCGCTCAGCGCCATTTTGTTTTACTTCTTTTCTGCTTATTGGGGCGTGTTGTTATTCGTCACGCGTCAGCACACACCGAGCAACATGTCAAAAAAAAAAAATGCAGGTTTTTTCCCCCTCGCGAGGGCCTCGGCAGCCACAATCCTGTGCGTGCGTGCATTCTCAGCGTTTTAAGCACGGCATGTGTGTGCATGTGTGTGTGTGTTTGTCAGCGCCTATACTTGCAGAGCAGCTGTGCGCCACAAGAGAGTCTGAAGAAAGCAACGGCAGAGAGAGGCAGATAAGCACACACGCAAATTACTCATATCATCACACACACACACACGCAGCCGCGGAATGGGTGCACTCAACCACAAAATCAAAAAGAAAAACAAAACAAAAAGCCGAAGCGTGGGACTACCAGCGCACACACACTCTCATTGCTCCCGTAAAGCAAAACACACACACA
>NW_899365.1:0-890 GCF_000209065.1 Trypanosoma cruzi | reverse complement strand
CTCCCCTCTTTTGCTTCTTCTTGTTGTTGCGTGTGCGGCTGCTGCTGCGGTGGTGGCCGCGTGAGAGTGAGGGAGAGAGAGCCGTGCACCGCCCGCACACACACTCGTCCTTCTCTCTCTCTGTGTGCGTCCCCTTGCATGGACTCTTGCCCTCACCTCATCCCACGAGGCACACACATAATGTGCCCATTGTATATATGAATGCACACCCATGCAGGCCCGTTGGTGCTCTCTTTTGCACGACACGCACCGCTGCCGTCCTGCCTGGCTGCATGGGCGGAGCACCGTAACTGTTTTGTTTTTGTTTCCATTGCATTGAGTGGGCGACCTCTCTCTCTCTCTCTCCCTGTGTGTGTGTTTTGCTTTACGGGAGCAATGAGAGTGTGTGCGCTGGTCGTCCCACGCTTGTTTTTTTTTATTGTTTTATTGCTTTGTGGTTGCGCACTTACACTCCGCCTTTTTGATCGGCGGCATGTTTTGACTGCGATCACTTTAATCCTCCCTTGTTATTCCCATATTGTTTTTCTTGTTGCTGAGGAAGGTGTCAGCCTTTCGTGACCTTGCCAAGCCACTCAGTGTTTCTTTCCACGTGTGCCATGCGCCATTTTATCCACGTTGCCTGCGGCCAGCAGCACTGCTTCTTCAGCTTGTGATGTTTGTGATGTGATTTGCCAGTTGGTGCTTTTGTTTCACCTTGACGTATCCTTTTTCTTTTGACGCCGCGATACGTCCGACGGCGCGTGGTTGATTCTCCTGACGGTGAGGGACATGCCTCTCAGAGCGCAGGACGCATTGCGGGTGTGCAGCGGCGTCTGGAAGGGCCCATGGGTGACCTTCCGCATTAAGAAGTCAACAACGGACCCGTGTGGCAGCAGGAGGCACTGCGGCTT
>NW_899364.1:0-890 GCF_000209065.1 Trypanosoma cruzi | reverse complement strand
ACAAAAATTTGGACCACAACGTGTGATGCAGCAGCCGCTCGAAAACGATTAGCCGAGTGCAGCACCCGTGTGGGCAAGAGCTCGCGAAATTCCTCCAAGCAGCGGATAGTTCAGGGTTGTTTGGTGTCCAGTGTGTGAACACGCAAACAGATATTGACAGAGACTGCCTCTGACTCCCACCATTCATAATCGGAAACAAAAATTTGGACCACAACGTGTGATGCAGCAGCCGCTCGAAAACGATCAGCCGAGTGCAGCACCCGTGTGGGCAAGAGCTCGCGGAATTCCTCCAAGCAGCGGATAGTTCAGGGTTGTTTGGTGTCCAGTGTGTGAACACGCAAACAGATATTGACAGAGACTGCCTCTGACTCCCACCATTCACAATCGGAAACAAAAATTTAGACCACAACGTGTGATGCAGCGACCGCTCGAAAACGATTAGCCGAGTGCAGCACCCGTGTGGGCAAGAGCTCGCGAAATTCCTCCAAGCAACGGATAGTTCAGGGTTGTTTGGTGTCCAGTGTGTGAACACGCAAACAGATATTGACAGAGACTGCCTCTGACTCCCACCATTCACAATTGGAAACAAAAATTCAGACCACAACGTGTGATGCAGCAGCCGCTCGAAAACGATTAGCCGAGTGCAGCACCCGTGTGGGCAAGAGCTCGCGAAATTCCTCCAAGCAGCCGACAATTCAAGGTTGTTTGGTGTCCAGTGTGTGAACACGCAAACAGATATTGACAGAGACTGCCTCTGACTCCCACCATTCACAATCGGAAACAAAAATTTAGACCACAACGTGTGATGCAGCGACCGCTCGAAACGATTAGCCGAGTGCAGCACCCGTGTGGGCAAGAGCTCGCGGAATTCCTCCCAGCAGCGGATAATT
>NW_899363.1:0-890 GCF_000209065.1 Trypanosoma cruzi | reverse complement strand
AGGAGGTACGAACCGGCATTCATCGACTTCCCGATCCCGGGCGTCCCAATCAACAGAAGCCGCTCAGGCGTAAAGTGCTCCTCAACGTGAGTGCCGAACCATTCGATGAGATAATGCTCGACGATCTGCCACACTCGCTCCACCTCACAGTCCACATAGCAGTCACGAATGAATTCATTCCCCTTCCATTTCCAAGAATATGGCCATCCCTTGTCCGAGGTGAGCACCATCAGCCTGGGAGGTGCTTCACCGGACTGCTGCACACCGTTATTCCTTTCGAGAGTGTCGTCAACTTTCTTGTACGTCCACGACTGTTCTGGCTTCCCCTCCTTCACCTTCATTCCCATTTCTGTTTGCTCTTTCTCAGAATCGGGTACTTCCACCAAATGGCTCCACCCCGCATTGTACACAGACTCGTAATATCCCTTCAGCACCGTTGATTTAACCACGGACGTTGATATCTGCGCCCGAGAAAGGGCTGCGTTTAGTTTTCCACTTACAAGAGGAGTGACCGTATCCTTTCCTTCATAATCCCTCCATTGCTCGAGAGAGAGCACACCATTCTCGTGAAGCTTGCGTACAACTTCTTCCATATCCACTTCCTCCATTACAGCCCTCCCCATCTTCAAATAACGAACTGTTGTCTTTATTTCGTTCAGTACTCTTGCATCAGGGATATACCTCGCGGGTTCCTTAAAAAACTCCTCCAGCAAAACATCCTCATTGGTGTCTACAACGCCCTTTCCGCCGAATCTCACCGTAAGAAAGTCATTCAGCTTCATGTCCTTGTCGCGAACTCTTCCTTTAAACAGTACGTCTTCGATATTAGTGGAAATGGTAAATTTAATTTCTTGCGCTCGTCTTTGCCTTTCATCCTCCTCACGCCTCAC
>NW_899362.1:0-890 GCF_000209065.1 Trypanosoma cruzi | reverse complement strand
ATTATCCGCTGCTTGGAGGAATTCGCGAGCTCTTGCCCACACGGGTGCTGCACTCGGCTGATCGTTTTCGAGCGGCCGCTGCATCACACGTTGTGGTCCAAATTTTTGTTTCCGATTGTGAATGGTGGGAGTCAGAGACACTCTCTGTCAATATCTGTTTGCGTGTTCACACGCTGGACACCAAACAACCCTGAACTATCCGCTGCTTGGAGGAATTTCGCGAGCTCTTGCCCACACGGGTGCTGCACTCGGCTAATCGTTTTCGAGCGGTCGCTGCATCACACGTTGTGGCCCAAATTTTTGTTTCCAATTGTGAATGGTGGGAGTCAGAGGCACTCTCTGTCAATATCTGTTTGCGTGTTCATACACTGGACACCAAACAACCCTGAATTATCCGCTGCTTGGAGGAATTTCGCGAGCTGTTGCCCACACGGGTGCTGCACTCGGCTGATCGTTTTCGAGCGGCCGCTGCATCACACGTTGTGGTCCAAATTTTTGTTTCCGATTGTGAATGGTGGGAGTCAGAGGCACTCTCTGTCAATATCTGTTTGCGTGTTCACACACTGGACACCAAACAACCCTGAACTATCCGCTGCTTGGAGGAATTTCGCGAGCTCTTGCCCACACGGGTGCTGCACTCGGCTGATCGTTTTCGAGCGGCCGCTGCATCACACGTTGTGGTCCAAATTTTTGTTTCCCATTGTGAATGATGGGAGTCAGAGGCACTCTCTGTCAATATCTGTTTGCGTGTTCACACACTGGACACCAAACAACCCTGAACTATCCGCTGCTTGGAGGAATTTCGCGAGCTCTTGCCCACACGGGTGCTGCACTCGGCTGATCGTTTTCGAGCGGCCGCTGCATCACACGTTGTGGTCCAAATTTTTGTT
>NW_899361.1:0-890 GCF_000209065.1 Trypanosoma cruzi | reverse complement strand
CGCTAGATACAGGACGACGTGTCGAATTATCCAAGTTGCAGCGGCTGCCCCGGACGTTAGATACGGGACGACGTGTCGAATTATCCAAGTTGCAGCGGCTGCCCCGGACGTTAGATACAGCACGACGTGTCGAATTATCCAAGCTGCAGCGGTGGCCTCGGGCGTTAGATATATGACGACTTACAGTAGTAACCACGCTGCGGCTGCGCATCCTAAACACGTCTTTTTCGTTTTCCAGGGGACAACGCAAATGTGCTCGATTGTTCGAAGATCGACATTAATACTTTACGTGAAAAGGAGTCGCGCGACCGCATTTTTTTAGCTCAGTGGCAAACACGCTCACAATGTCATCCGGGGACGCGGGTTCGATTCCCGCAGAAGCCTAAGTTTTTTCCATTTTTTTTTTTTTGAATTCTTGTTTCATATTGCTTTTTAAACTTCTGGTTTGCAGGACGGTGTGCGAGTTCTGCAATCGCACTGATTCCATCTGTTTCGTGGTTTGTGCGGCTGCGGCTGCGGTGGTGGCCGCGTGAGAGTGAGTGTGAGAGAGCCATGCACCGCCCGCATACACACACTTCCTTCTCTCTCTGTGTGTGTGTCCCCTTGCATGGACTCTCGTCGTCGCCTCACCCCACGAAGCACACACAATAATGTGCCCATTGTATATATGCATGCACACCCATGCAGGCCCGTTGGTGCTCTCTTTTGCACGACACGCACCGCTGCCGTCCTGCCTGGCTGCATGGGCGGAGCACCGTAACTGTTTCTGTTTTGTTTTCATTGCATTGAGTGGGCGACCTCTCTCTCTCTCCCTGTGTGTGTGTTTTGCTTTACGGGAGCAATGAGAGAGTGTGTGCGCTGGTAGTCCCACGCTTCGGCTTTTTGTGTTG
>NW_899360.1:0-890 GCF_000209065.1 Trypanosoma cruzi | reverse complement strand
TGCGGGATGATAACACACCTTATGCGGGACGATAACACATCTTATGCGGGATGATAACACACCTTATGGGGGATGATAACACATCTTATGCGGGATGATAACACACCTTATGCGGGATGATAACACACCTTATGGGGGATGATAACACCTTATGCGGGATGATAACACCTTATGCGGGATGATAACATCTTATGCGGGATGATAACACACCTTATGCGGGATGATAACACACCTTATGCGGGATGATAACACACCTTATGCGGGATGATAACACACCTTATGCGGGATGATAACACCTTATGCGGGATGATAACACCTTATGGGGGATGATAACACACCTTATGCGGGATGATAACATCTTATGCGGGATGATAACACACCTTATGGGGGACGATAACACACCTTATGGGGGATGATAACACATCTTATGCGGGATGATAACACACCTTATGCGGGATGATAACACATCTTATGCGGGATGATAACACACATATTATGCGGGATGATAACACCTTATGCGGGACGATAACACACCTTATGCGGGATCGATAACCTTATGGGGGATGATAACACACCTTATGCGGGATGATAACACCTTATGCGGGATGATAACACATCTTATGCGGGATGATAACACACCTTATGCGGGATCGATAACCTTATGGGGGATGATAACACACCTTATGCGGGATGATAACACACCTTATGCGGGATGATAACATCTTATGCGGGATGATAACACACCTTATGCGGGATGATAACACCTTATGGGGGATGATAACACACATATTATGCGGGATGATAACACACATATTATGCGGGATGATAACACACCTTATGGGGGATGATAACCTTATGCGGGATGATAACACACATATTATGCGGGATGA
>NW_899359.1:0-890 GCF_000209065.1 Trypanosoma cruzi | reverse complement strand
GCGCGAGACTTGCCCACAGTGGTGCTGCAGTCGGCGGATCGTTTTCGAGCGGCTGCTGCACCACATGCTGTGGTCTAAATTTTTGTTGCGAATTATGAATGGTGGTGGTCAGAGACACTCTCTTTCAATGTCTGTTTGCGTGTTCACACTCCGGACACCAAACAACCCTGAACTATCCGCTGCTTGGAGGAATTTCGCGAGATCTTGCCCACAGTGGTGCTGCAGTCGGCGGATCGTTTTCGAGCGGCTGCTGCACCACATGCTGTGGTCTAAATTTTTGTTTCGAATTATGAATGGTGGTGGTCAGAGACACTCTCTTTCAATGTCTGTTTGCGTGTTCACACACTGGACACCAAACAACCCTGAACTATCCGCTGCTTGGAGGAACTTCGCGAGATCTTGCCCACAGTGGTGCTGCACTCGGCGGATCGTTTTCGAGCGGCTGCTGCACCACATGCTGTGGTCTAAATTTTTGTTGCGAATTATGAATGGTGGTGGTCAGAGACACTCTCTTTCAATGTCTGTTTGCGTGTTCACACACTGGACACCAAACAACCCTGAACTATCCGCTGCTTGGAGGAACTTCGCGAGATCTTGCCCACAGTGGTGCTGCAGTCGGCGGATCGTTTTCGAGCGGCTGCTGCACCACATGCTGTGGTCTAAATTTTTGTTTCGAATTATGGATGGTGGGAGTCTGAGACACTCTCTTTCAATGTCTGTTTGCGTGTTCACACACTGGACACCAAACAACCCTGAACTATCCGCTGCTTGGAGGAATTTCGCGAGATCTTGCCCACAGTGGTGCTGCAGTCGGCGGATCGTTTTCGAGCGGCTGCTGCACCACATGCTGTGGTCTAAATTTTGTTGCGAATTATGAATGGTGGTGGTCA
>NW_899358.1:0-890 GCF_000209065.1 Trypanosoma cruzi | reverse complement strand
TCGGAACAAAAATTTGGACCACAACGTGTGATGCAGCGGCCGCTCGAAAACGATCAGCCGAGTGCAGCACCCGTGTGGGCAAGAGCTCGCGAAATTCCTCCAAGCAGCGGATAGTTGAGGGTTGTTTGGTGTCCAGTGCATGAACACGCAAACCGCTATTGACAGAGAGTGCCTCTGACTCCCACCATTCATAATCGGAAACAAAAATTTGGACCACAACGTGTGATGCAGCAGCCGCTCGAAAACGATCAGCCGAGTGCAGCACCCGTGTGGGCAAGAGCTCGCGAAATTCCTCCAAGCAGCGGATAGTTCAGGGTTGTTTGGTGTCCAGTGTGTGAACACGCAAACAGATATTGACAGAGAGTGCCTCTGACTCCCACCATTCACAATCGAAAACAAAAATTTGGACCACAACGTGTGATGCAGCGGCCGCTCGAAAACGATCAGCCGAGTGCAGCACCCGTGTGGGCAAGAGCTCGCGAAATTCCTCCAAGCAGCGGATAGTTCATGGTTGTTTGGTGTCCAGTGTGTGAACACGCAAACAGATATTGACAGACAGTGCCTCTGACTCCCACCATTCGCAATCGAAAACAAAAATTTGGACCACAACGTGTGATGCAGCAGCCGCTCGAAAACGATCAGCCGAGTGCAGCACCCGTGTGGGCAAGAGCTCGCGAAATTCCTCCAAGCAGCGGATAGTTCAGGGTTGTTTGGTGTCCAGTGTGTGAACACGCAAACAGATATTGACAGAGAGTGTCTCTGACTCCCACCATTCATAATTGGAAACAAAAATTTGGACCACAACGTGTGATGCAGCGGCCGCTCGAAAACGATCAGCCGAGTGCAGCACCCGTGTGGGCAAGAGCTCGCGAAATCCTCCAAGCAGCGGA
>NW_899357.1:0-890 GCF_000209065.1 Trypanosoma cruzi | reverse complement strand
GTGCAATCCTGAGTTTGAGCAGCCCTTCCATTCTTCTTTCTTTGGACATGCGCCTCTGCTGTGCATTTGTGTTTGTGCGTCTCTTCAGATGCTTTGTTTCTTTTTTCTGTCTTTTTTCTTTTTTTTCGCGTGACAGTGGGCACACACAACCACACGCGCAGGAAACACACATTGCAGTGCAGGTGGATTCTTCTTTTGTACTCGGTGCTGGCAGTTGCGTGTGGCTGCTGCTCTCCCGTTGTATTGGTGAGGGAGGAGGCGCGTGACGGCGCCCGGTGGAGAGAGAAGGCACCGACCGCTGCTGACGGTGACGGTCTTGGCTGCAGGTAATCTGACGGGATGGCGTGACTGGTGTCACAGTTAACCGAGATGGATGAGGACCGCACCGCATCTCTTTTTCGTCTCATCCTCCTCTCAGTCCACGGCAGACACACACACGCAAAGTGCGGCGGCGGCGCGACCACCATCCGTACGGCTGCGAGCGAATCGGACTGTGCAGTTGATGTGGATCCTTTTTCCCCGTGTCTGCGTACTGCCGCCGTGCTCCTTCATTCTTCATTTCGTTCTTGTGTATGCCGTGCGCGTATGAGTTCGCTGTTTCTTGTGCAGTGCCGACTCATTGGTCACACCAGCGACGCCAGTGGTCATGTTTGTTTTTGCCGGGACCCTGTTACTTGGGACGGCGGCTGTGTGGGGCTGCGCTGGCGGTGCGAGGGTGATGGTGCTACTGAATTGATTGCGTCTGCGCGGTTTCCTGTTGGGGTTTGTACTGTGTTTGGGATTGTGTGTGGCCGGATGCTTCTGCGTGCCACTGTGTTTGGTTACTGTGGTTGCTTTCTTTTGTTCCTTTTCTGGCCGTGCAGTTAGAGATACTTTTGCTTTACCAGCCC
>NW_899356.1:0-890 GCF_000209065.1 Trypanosoma cruzi | reverse complement strand
ACCACAGCGTGTGGTGCAGCAGCCGCTCGAAAACGATCCGCCGAGTGCAGCACCATTGTGGGCAAGAGCTCGCGAAATTCCTCCAAGCAGCGGATAGTTCAGGGTTGTTTGGTGTCCAGTGTGTGAACACGCAAACATACATTGAAAGAGAGTGCCTCTGACTCCCGCCATTCATAATTCGAAACAAAAACATAGACCACAACGTGTGGTGCAGCAGCCGCTCGAAAACGATCCGCCGAGTGCAGCACCCTTGTGGGCAGGAGCTCGCGAAATTCCTCCAAGCAGCGGATAGTTCAGGGTTGTTTGGTGTCCAGTGTGTGCACACGCAAACATACATTGAAAGAGAGTGTCTCTGACTCCCGCCATTCATAATTCAAAACAAAAATTTAGACCACAGCGTGTGGTGCAGCAGCCGCTCGAAAAAGATCCGCCGAGTGCAGCACCCTTGTGGGCAGGAGCTCGCGAAATTCCTCCAAGCAGCGGATAGTTCAGGGTTGTTTGGTGTCCAGTGTGTGAACACGCAAACATACATTGAAAGAGAGTGTCTCTGACTCCCGCCATTCATAATTCAAAACAAAAATTTAGACCACAGCGTGTGGTGCAGCAGCCGCTCGAAAACGATCCGCCGACTGCAGCACCATTGTGGGCAAGAGCTCGCGAAACTCCTCCAAGAAGCGGATAATTCAGGGTTGTTTGGTGTCCAGTGTGTGCACACGCAAACATACATTGAAAGAGAGTGCCTCTGACTCCCGCCATTCATAATTCAAAACAAAAATTTAGACCACAACGTGTGGTGCAGCAGCCGCTCGAAAACGATCCGCCGACTGCAGCACCATTGTGGGCAAGAGCTCGCGAAACTCCTCCAAGAAGCGGATAATTCAGGGTTGTTT
>NW_899355.1:0-890 GCF_000209065.1 Trypanosoma cruzi | reverse complement strand
TCCAAGGCGCCCAAGACCACGACTACCACTACCACTACGTCTACTACTACCTCCAAGGCGCCCAAGAACACGACCACAACTACCACTAGGACTACTGCTACCTCCAAGGCGCCAAAGAACACGACTACCACTACCACTACGTCCACTACTACCTCCAGTGCGCCCAAGAACACGACCACAACTACCTCCAAGGCACCGACTCCTGAAGACGCGCGCAGTCCTGGCGGCCCTGTGTGGGTGCCGGTGCCGCTGCTGCTGCTGGTCAGTGCCGCTGTGGCGACCGCCGGTGCTGCGTGCTGAGGACGGGGCGGGGCGCGTGCGCCGTCGGTCTGGAGTCCCGTTGTGTGCGGCCACTGCCCGCACGCGCGGGAGCACCGACTGGCGCCTGCGCCGCGTATATTTGAGCACCCTGCAGCGGTGTGGACGTATATATTCCGGTGTCTTTGGTTGTGCGTGCTGGCCCCGTGCCGCCTGCCCGTGCATTCTCTGCGACGGCCGCGCGCTGATGTACATCTTCTACCGCCGCCCCGCCACTTGTGGGGGGAAGCGTCGGTGCGCCTAATTTTAAAATTTATTTAATGTTGTTTTGATTTATTTATTTTTAACTTGTGAAAGGGATGTTCGCGGGGGAGCTGGTCACCTAAATGAATATGTCCTGACGAAACGGAGATGTTTCTGCACGATTCTTTTCTATCTTATGAATTTTTGGAAGACGGTGATTGAAGGAACCAGGGAGCCGATAGCGACAGGACGGATTTTTCTTTACTTTTTATTTCTTACTTTCCCACCACCCCCTTTTTGATTTCCACCTCGCGGCGAGGCCTTGTGGCTGGCGGAGCCCAAGGTCTGCCACTTGGTAAGCGATAGTGTTTCCAATCCTAACAAGGTGC
>NW_899354.1:0-890 GCF_000209065.1 Trypanosoma cruzi | reverse complement strand
TCGAAAACGATCAGCCGAGTGCAGCACCCTTGTGGGCAAGAGCTCGCGAAATTCCTCCAGGCAGCGGATAGTTCAGGGTTGTTTGGTGTCCAGTGTGTGAACACGCAAACAGATATTGAAAGAGAGTGCCTCTGACTCCCACCATTCATAATCGGAAACAAAAATTTAGACCACAACGTGTGATGCAGCGGCCGCTCGAAAACGATCAGCCGAGTGCAGCACCCGTGTGGGCAAGAGCTCGCGAAATTCCTCCAAGCAGCGGATAATTCAGGGTTGTTTGGTGTCCAGTGTGTGAACACGCAAACAGATAGTGACAGAGAGTGCCTCTGACTCCCACCATTCATAATCGGAAACAAAAATTTGGACCACAACGTGTGATGCAGCAGCCGCTCGAAAACGATCAGCCGAGTGCAGCACCCTTGTGGGCAAGAGCTCGCGAAATTCCTCCAAGCAGCGGATAGTTCAGGGTTGTTTGGTGTCCAGTGTGTGAACACGCAAACAGATATTGAAAGAGAGTGCCTCTGACTCCCACCATTCACAATCGGAAACAAAAATTTAGACCACAACGTGTGATGCAGCGGCAGCTCGAAAACGATCAGCCGAGTGCAGCACCCTTGTGGGCAAGAGCTCGCGAAATTCCTCCAAGCAGCGGATAGTTCAGGGTTGTTTGGTGTCCAGTGTGTGAACACGCAAACAGATAGTGACAGAGAGTGCCTCTGACTCCCACCATTCACAATCGGAAACAAAAATTTACACCACAACGTGTGATGCAGCGGCAGCTCGAAAACGATCAGCCGAGTGCAGCACCCTTGTGGGCAAGAGCTCGCGAAATTCCTCCAAGCAGCGGATAATTCAGGGTTGTTTGGTGTCCAGTGTGTGAACACGCAAAC
>NW_899353.1:0-890 GCF_000209065.1 Trypanosoma cruzi | reverse complement strand
GGTCGGATCAGCACCAAACCATACGTGGGATCGTCGCCAAGTAGGGGCTCCACCCTCCCGCCACCAAAAACATCAACATGGACAACTAATTTAATGTTAGAAGAGAGATAAAGCACCCTTTCCAAAAAAGGCTCGTGGCTTCGGTGTCTAAAGCGCGTGTAACTCCGCGCATATACCGTTGGAGGCAAAGCCAAAGGAGCATCTCCTGAAAGAAAGCAAAAGAAGTACAAAAGAAAAATGTGCTCAATGATGTTTCTGTGCGAATTTGAACAAAAAAAAGACTCCTTCCAGCGCAATGGCCATGCACCTCCATTTGGTGAGTGAAGTGGAGGCACGGAGCACGCAGGAGTCTCAACATGACCAGAAATAAAATAAGCAACAAAAGTAAAAATGGCTAAGAATGAAAACAAAAAAAAGAGACCAATGGCACAGTAACAAATGCAGTTCTCGCCGCAGCATGCAAAGCTCTCATACATCCAGTAAAAAAAAAAAGGATGGCGGAACACAACAGTCGAGGGTGTCATTTGTAATGGCACATGATTCCATAAAGAATAAAAGTGTTCGTTGAGGAGCCCAAAATGTAATGAATTTTGGAGGGCACCCAAATCGCGGGCCAACAAGCCTGCGGCACCCACCACACATCCCGCACCGCTCAATCCCCATTCCTCTCATGTAAACTCCCAAAAAAAGCACCGTCACCAGACATCCTACATGCCCGAAAACAACAAACATATTTTAAACCGTCCTATCGGCACCCGCGAATAATAAAAGAGACTTCAGTTCAGCATAAAGACGCCGCAGGCACAAAAATATAAAATAACTATTCTTCAATGCAAGGCATTGTTATAGCTCGGGGCAACAACCCCTCAGACATTCTGAAAACGCAGTTT
>NW_899352.1:0-890 GCF_000209065.1 Trypanosoma cruzi | reverse complement strand
AGGTGTGCACGATATCCGCCACCCGGCGGCAGTGTCATTCCCGTGGTTTCATGGGACGACGAGGAGAGGGTGTGGGGCAGGACGGTACGCCCGGAATTCTTGAGACAAAGTTCACCAGAGGCGCCCGTACCTGGTGCAGAGAGTATTGGGTCCGGCCGTGGCACCGAATCGGAGAATGCTGACTCAGCTGCTCTTCAGTCGAATCTATTGACACAGGGAGACGCCGAGGCTGCCGTGGCGCAACACGACCACCAAGCGGGAAGCAATAACAGCACTCCAACAGGCAGTGAGAGGGAGGCAGCACCAGCCGCCTCTGGCGAAAACAACAATTCGCCTACGGCCGCTGTTGCAGGAGCAGGTGAATTTGGGACAACGCACAGCGAGGAATCCTTCACTACGGAAGTGGAAAGCCCGATGGGGGAGGAAGAACCATCCGCGCCGGAGGAGGGAGCAAACTCAACAACCCTGCAGTCAAGGGAGACCACTGAAGATGGGGATGCGCAGCCAGTACAAGAGAGCGTGGCGCCTCTGGATGGAAGTGAGGGATTGCTGCCCAAACAAAGCGAGGCCCCTGTTCCAGAAAATAACCACTCCGAATCCGGGAGCGGCGCGAGCCAAGACGACCGCCTCGCCCTGCTCAAAGACGCGAAATTGATGCTGCATGATTGGAATGTCGACAGCACTGCGCGTGTGTGCGTGTCTCGGGTGTCGATGCTTCTTCTTCTGGGACTGTGTGGAGCTGTGGCAGTATTGTGAGGCAACGAGTGTGGCATTGCGACTCCAGACGGAGAATACGTGCCGCTCTTCATGCGGTTTTTGATGTTTTTCTTTAATGTTTTTTTCTTTTAAAAAATATTTTTCTACTTTCTCAGTTTTTTTTGGTGTTTTTT
>NW_899351.1:0-890 GCF_000209065.1 Trypanosoma cruzi | reverse complement strand
AATAAAACAAAATGAAATTGGATTCAAACAAGCAAGAGATAAAACCTAATACATCTAAGAACGTCTAACAGAGGATATAACCAAGGGAGATTGGCGACGAAGTATCCCGCTCCCTCCTGTTTTTGCGGCATTACTTCCTCCGTTTGCATTGCGGCTGTCGGAATTCTCCAATCTAACTCCACTAGGCGAGGCAACTCGCACTATGGCTGAATTTGGTCGACCTGCAGGGGAACCGCGGCGGGAGCCCTGTGGACTGTTGCGGAGTGAAGACCGCTGCACCACAGATGGCGATTCTCGTGACTTATTGCTGTCCCATGCAGAAGCCACCCCATTCCCTGGCTGCGATCGATGCGGAGTGATATTTTTGTAGCTCGAGAGACGAGCTGAGGCTGCAGGTGACGCGGAAGTGAGGCTTCCTCCAAGTGCATTTGGACTAGAGGTACGTGTTACAAAGGTGCGAGGTGCCCTTGAGGCTACCAGGTTAGATGTAGCTCGCATTCTAGAATTGGCCTCCGATGCACTTGCAGAGGAGGGACGTTGGGAGAGACGAGAAGGTTTCTTATCATGCGTGGACGCAGGCAGTGGAGAGCCTTTACGGTACTTATGACTGGAGGTAAGTGCTGCAAATGGTGATCGGCCCGGAGCGTGAACTGTGTTTGGCGGTGCAATGTGGCGGGAGTCCATTCCCCCATACATCCCTCCTTCCAATGTGGAGTGTCCACTTGCCGTGCGCGCCGCTGCTGATGAACTGTTCCCATCCAGCATGGAGGCACTGCGTCCTATTTTTGACTCCGAGCGAACAGTCAGTTCCTGTCGCCCACGCGGGTTGGTGCGTGGATCAGACTCTGCACGGCGGCTGCACGGAGTAATGCTGCGACTCATGATACTAC
>NW_899350.1:0-890 GCF_000209065.1 Trypanosoma cruzi | reverse complement strand
CACCCGAACCAGCGGCGAGCATTGCGTTGCCCACTACCATCCACAGCGGGTCGAGGGCAGCGAACACCGACAGGAAGTACGGCAGCGCAACGGTGCTCGCACGCTCCTGCGCCGAGGCGCATGGCATCCTCGCGAAAACGCCGAGCACCTGCATCTCCAGAATGGAGCCCAGCCCGCCGGTCAACACCACGGCAACAGCCGTCGCACCCGCAACGACGCCGGTGATCGCCGAGAGGGCGCTGGCAGCAACGGGCAGCGTGTTCGACCTGATCGTAAAGGACCCAAGCAGCACACCCTTGCAGCCGCCGGACACCGCCACAGCGTCGCAGCGAATGACTATCGTCTCGTCGGCAACAATGAAGTAACCGCGGTGCACGGGCACAGCCAGCTCCAGGACGGTGGACGGATTCGTCGCGTTGCGCACCCACGTCGCGTTGCTCAGCATCGCTCCCCACGGACCACCAAACCCGCTCGGCTGCGCCGTCGACACCGGCACAAAGCTCAGGTGCGTGCCGAGCCGCGGGTCGCGTGCCCAACGAAACGGCGGCGGCAGCGCCACCACCAGCCATGTCGGGACGGCGCTCCCACCGCCGCGAATGTCGTTCTGCGTCAGACTCCCACCAGCCGCCGTCGTCGTCACAGCAAGCGTCGGGCACGCCACGTCGCTCCACAACAGCGTGCTGCTCACCGACGCCGTCGGGGTCCGCGTAGGCGGCAGCGCCACCGTCTCCGTCACCTGCAGGGTCTCCGTCGGCCCGTACTGCGTCAGACTGTAGTGCGCCGTGCTCAGGCGCGGTGTTGGCGTCCATGTCGGCGTCAGGCTGCGCGTCTCCGTCAGCGTCGCCGTGTGGCTCAGCAGCGGCATGCCGGGCGTGCGGTTGCATCCGTCC
>NW_899349.1:0-890 GCF_000209065.1 Trypanosoma cruzi | reverse complement strand
AAGATCTCGCGAAATTACTCCAAGCAGCGGATAGTTCCGGGTTGTTTGGCGTTCAGTGTGTGAACACGCAAACAGACATTGAAAGAGAGTGTCTCTGACCACCACCATTCATAATTCGAAACAAAAACATAGACCACAGCGTGTGGTGCAGCAGCCGCTCGAAAACGATTATCCGACTGCAGCACCCTTGTGGGCAAGATCTCGCGAAATTCCTCCAAGCAGCGGATAGTTCCGGGTTGTTTGGCGTTCAGTGTGTGAACACACAAACAGACATTGAAAGAGAGTGTCTCTGACCACCACCATTCATAATTCGAAACAAAAACATAGACCACAGCGTGTGGTGCAGCAGCCGCTCGAAAACGATTATCCGACTGCAGCACCCTTGTGGGCAAGATCTCGCGAAATTCCTCCAAGCAGCGGATAGTTCCGGGTTGTTTGGCGTTCAGTGTGTGAACACGCAAACAGACATTGAATGAGAGTGTCTCTGACCACCACCATTCATAATTCGAAACAAAAATTTAGACCACAACGTGTGGTGCAGCAGCCACTCGAAAACGATCCGCCGAGTGCAGCACCCATGTGGGCAAGATCTCGCGAAATTCCTCCAAGCAGCGGATAGTTCAGGGTTGTTTGGCGTCCAGTGTGTGAACACGCAAACAGACATTGAATGAGAGTGTCTCTGACCACCACCATTCATAATTCGAAACAAAAACATAGACCACAGCGTGTGGTGCAGCAGCCGCTCGAAAACGATTATCCGAGTGCAGCACCCCTGTGGGCAAGATCTCGCGAAATTCCTCCAAGCAGCGGATAGTTCCGGGTTGTTTGGCGTTCAGTGTGTGAACACGCAAACAGACATTGAATGAGAGTGTCTCTGACCACCACCATTA
>NW_899348.1:0-890 GCF_000209065.1 Trypanosoma cruzi | reverse complement strand
TGAAAACCACACGCGCACCACGAGCCGCCCAGAGGGCTACGTCTCGCGGCATTAAAAAAAAAAAAGAAAAAAAAAAACAGAAGGGGGTGAAGGAGCCTAAATCAGAAATAAAAAAAAAAAAAACAAATTGCTTCTAGACGCTTGTAAAAACAAGAAACGCCACAAGGGATCTAACTAGAGGCGTGCGACACCGCCTTGGTGCCCTCCGCCATTGCGTGCTTCGCCAGGTCCGCCGGCAGCACGAGGCGCACCGCTGTCTGCAGCTCGCGTGCACCCAGTGTGCGCTTCTTGTTCACGCGCACCACCGTGGCGGCCTCGCACGCAATGCGCTCAAAGAGGTCGTTCACGAACGAGTTCACAATCTTCATTGTCCGGCCGGACATCGACATATGGTTGTTGATCGACTTGAGCGAGCGGTTGATGTAGACATTCCACGTCCGCTTCGGCTTGCGGTGCGACTTCTTGCCGCCCTTTTTGCGGTTCGCCGACGAGCTCTTGGGGGTGGCCATGGCTTGGTTTTCACTTGGTTATGGTTGCTTGTTCGCAGAGATCTTGCGCGAGCAGTCGAAAAGCGCAGAAGAAAATGAGAGGAAAAAGAGCACATCCGCGGAGAGCCGGCAAGAGCAGCTGCAGCCACACACGCAAAAAAACACAAACAAACAGACACACAGCAGGGCGAGAGCATCGGGCACCTCCACCCGCACAGCAATCAGACTCCCTCTATACTTCACGTGCGGCCCGTCATGAAAACCACACGCGCACCACGAGCCGCCCAGAGGGCTACGTCTCGCGGCATTTAAAAAAAACAAAAAAAACACAAGGGGGGTGGAAGAACCCAAATCAAAAAAAAAAAAAAAATTGCTTCTAGACGCTTGTAAAAACAAGAAACG
>NW_899347.1:0-890 GCF_000209065.1 Trypanosoma cruzi | reverse complement strand
GCGTGAGTGGCGTGACGCTGACGGAGTCCGTGACGGTTGGCGATGGGCGTGCGACGGCGTGCTTCGACTCGGTGGTGTTCAGCGGGCCGATCACTGTGGCGGTGGACCTGCGCTCGATGGACACGTTCGCTGACGCGCTGAACGTGGCGCTGTGCCACTGCGTGCTTGCGGGCGGCGCGCAGCTGCGGATTGGCGGCCTCAGCGAGAGCACGGCGCACCTGATGCCCCACGCCCTCGTCAACATGACGAATGTGACGTCGATGGAGGGCACGATTGTGCTGCATGGCGCGATGCCGCCGAACTCGAGTGTGCTGCTGGCGAACTCAACGCTGCGTGCGACGGTTGGCGGGTCGCAGTACGTGCCGACGACCCGTGGCCACGAGAAATTTCGGTACGGCCCCGCGCTTGTCCTGGATGGCGTCCGGCTTCTGTCGACACGGTTTGTCATGACGCGGTCGTTGCTGGTGTGTGGCGGGGAATCGTGCGCTGCGATTCTCGTGGAGCGCGGCCTTGGCGTGCACCTGTCCAGCGTCTTCTACATGGACAACTGCGCTGTCAGGTCGCGAACGCACGTGATGTACGCTCTTGCGTCGGACCTGCGTGTTGGCGGCGGCTCCGTGTTCTCCGTACAGAACGGCTCGTGGAGTGTGCCGAGCATCGAATACTACAAGGGTGCGTGTGTGTTTGAGGACGTTGCGGTGGATGGCGGCAGCGTGCTGCAGGCTGTGTCCAGCACGTTCCGTCTTGGCTTCGCCATGCTCATAGCAAACACGCTGACCGTGGCTGACGGCAGCTGGCTGGTGCACCGCGACAACGAGTTCCGCACGGCCTACGTTGTGTACGTGGCCAACGAGAACGGCGTGGCGTTCCGCGATCGGAGTGTGTGGTCG
>NW_899346.1:0-890 GCF_000209065.1 Trypanosoma cruzi | reverse complement strand
GCTGCACGTGCTTAGACATGTCCCTAATGACATCCAGCACTAATTGGAGATCATCACGGGTGTGTGCCGCGGAAACGCAGAAACGTATGCGTCCACCCAGAAGTGGTGTAGCCGGATACCCAACAATGACAATTGCAAGGCCTCGTCGCATGCATTCCCTCGCCATCACTGGCATCGCACCCGTGCGGTACAACATAACTGGAATCACCGGTGAGGAGTCGTCCCCAAGCACAATGAGGCCTTGGGCGATGAGACCCCGTCTTAAAAATTGAGAATTCTCTTTGAGTTGATGAATGCGTTTTCGACCGATATCCGTCCCGTCACGACCAGAAATCACTTCCAGGGCAGCCAAGACCTGCTGTGCACAAGGAGGGGCAATCGTGTCGCAGTGAAGAGAGATGGAGCTGTGTATACGCAGGTAATCAATTACCCTCTGTTCCCCTGCTATATAACCACCAATGGCACCAAAGCTCTTTGTGAAGGTACCCATGAGAATATCCACATCCTTCGGATCAACGCCGCAGTGTTCCGTTACGCCACGACCCGTACGCCCAATCGCACCAATGGAGTGGGCCTCATCTACAAACAGAAGGGCTCCGTACTTCTTCTTGAGTGCCACAACCCGCGGCAAATTGGCAATTTCGCCCTCCATACTGTAAATACCCTCAATGATGATAATGATCCGAGTCCACGGCAAATATTCCCCGCGGGGGTTTTGCCCAAGAACCACCGCCTCTCGCAGAATTGTTTCCAATTGCTGGAAGTCGTCATGCTTAAATACCTTTGTGCGTGCGCCGGACATGCGTATGCCGTTCACCAGCGATGAGTGGTTGAGGCTGTCTGAGATGACCAACGATTCCTTCCCAAAGAGGGCGGGAAGCCCACGAAAA
>NW_899345.1:0-890 GCF_000209065.1 Trypanosoma cruzi | reverse complement strand
GGCGTCGCACACGCCACACGCCACGGGGCGGAATTCCCCGATGATGCCGGCGGACCTGTAGTGCATCGGCTGCAGCGCCTGCCCGTTCAGCGTCAGGCATCCCACAACAAACTTCCGGCCGGCACCCACAAGTGCAACGGTGCCATCCATCACAACGGGCCCGCTGCCGGCGTTCCCGTGGAGCGTCAGCGTGCTCTGCACGAGGTCCGCACGGCGCGGGTACGACGGCAGCGACAGAAGCCTGCCACTGATGCTGTTGCCGCGCACCGAAAGCCACGAACCAGACGCAAACGACGCCGACCCCCGCAGCTCCAGCAGCGCGCCATCCGTCAGCACACCGACGTTGTCGTTCACCACGACGGCGGACGCGTCGGCCTCCGCCCCGCTGCCAAACACCAACCCATGCGCGGCGTACACCTGGCTCCCCGACACGCGCAGCACAGCGCCCCCAGACGCAACCACGCGCGCACTCGCGTACAACGCATATTCACCACCGAACACGGCCGCGTCCAGCGCGACACCGCCACCGACAAGCTCCAGCACAGCGCCGTCCACCACCACCGTCCGCCCACCAGTCATCACGGTCACGAGAGCAACGCCGGACACAACCAGCACGGACCGCACGAGCCGCAGGCCCGACAGCACCAGCACCGGTGCGTACGGCGAGGACTGCGAGCCGGGAAGATACACAAGCGGCGTCGGCCTCGCGGCAACCAGCAGGGAGTCCGTCACCGTCAGCACGGACCCCGCAGGGAACGTGCCGCTCAGCACAAGCGCACCGTTCAGCGCCTCCACGTCGCACACCGACAGCTCCACCGGCCCGCCCTCGTCGCTCCCCGCCGCCACCGCACCGCGCAACGCTCCACCGCCCATCACGTACAGCACGGCAC
>NW_899344.1:0-890 GCF_000209065.1 Trypanosoma cruzi | reverse complement strand
TAATTCGAGGGGAGCGTCAAGACCAGCATCGAACTCTTCTTCAGCAACAGCGAACGTTACCGTTTCCTCGTCCTCCGGTTCTTCTTTGACTTTTCGTGATCCACCAGAGAGTCGAATACGTCGCGCAGAGTAATCCCGACCTGTATCGCGTGCGTAATCCACGTCGAGAATCAAATTTCCCGCGCTCCCCAATGGTGTGTTGTGCAGCAACAGACCTTGGGCGTTGCCCTGATCAAACTTTTCCGTGATGGCACGAAACTGTGCATTCATGCCCGTGTGAACAAGTGTCATGCGACCCCTGCCGTCCAAATTGATTTCTGACGGATCCATTGCGATAGTGCGGACCGACTGCGTGCGGCGTTGGGCAGCCTTCTTCCTGCGTTCAGCAGCAGCGGCAGCAGCAGGGCCTTCGCCACTGGCGTCATCATCCGCAACATTTCTCTCGCCGTCGCTGCCATCATCACCGCCCTCTTCGTTTCGCAGCAGACGCCGCACCATCTGGTTGGAGCGCTGGTAAGTGCTGTCAACGCGACTTGTCCAGACCTTTGAGCAGCCCTCAACAACAGTTGCCACCTTGGCAAAGCTGGAATACTCGTCGGTAGTTGTTGCAGCATCTAATGTGCTCTCAACCGTATGGGTGATGCCCTCCAGCAGGTTGCTAGCGTCCTTCGAGACCCAAGCATTCTTGCGGGTAATCTTACCTTCAATGGCTTGCAGGAGGGCATCATCAAGATCCTGCGCGGTGGCAAAGCGAGGACGCTGACGTGATGCGGAAAGCGTTGGCTGCTGAGTGCCTTGCTGGGTGAAAGGAACGGTGCCTCTTCCCTCGTCAAATATAAACGATGGATCAACAGGAAGCATCGCCGCAGCATTATGCTCACCACGCCGAA
>NW_899343.1:0-890 GCF_000209065.1 Trypanosoma cruzi | reverse complement strand
TTCCGGTGTTTGGGGGGGGGGGGGGGGGAAGTCGTGTCGGCGGGTTTCTGTTGGATGCGTCTTCTCCCTGTTGACGTCACACACCATTTTTCTCTTTCTTCTCTTCTCGGCTGGTATAGAAAGGACTGAGGAAAGGAGAGAAGGAGGAGAGGAGAGGGGTGGAGGGGAGAGGCGATGATGCTTTCCACGGAGGAAATTGCAACGATTACACTCAAGTCGCCGTTTGTCCACGAATACGGGGACACGCCGTACTTTAGGCGATGCATCAACGAGTTTTCGCTGCAGTTTTTTGTGCGTTACCGTACGAGCAGAGATGACCCCTCGCAGCACCGCTGGTCACGCCTGTTGGAGGTGGTGGATCGCCACACGCATGGCACCGACGCCGCCTCCACTTCGACCACGACGAAAGTGGCCCCACTTCAGTGGAAGGAAAAGCTTTTTTTTATTGCATTGCGTGTGGAAGGGGAGGAGAAGTGTGTGGAGCTCCCTCGACTCTCCAGCAAGCTGCCGACGGTGGAGGAAGTAATGGAGTACTGTGCGCGTCGTGCGGAGTCGCAACTGCAGGAGGGGAGACACGGTAATGAGAGGGAAGATGTAGACAGCGTGAAGGGAGTCACGGCGAGAGCGCAACTTCCTACTGTGAAGGAAATTACGGAAATGAAGGCATTTCGACAAAATCAAATTGTCAACCATCACTGGACACCGGATGAGGTGGAGGCGATGCGGGAGCAGAATGAGCGTCTGGGCCGTGTTGGCGCCTGCAGCGCACCAATTCGGCTTACCGTGACGTCACTGCATAATATGCGACTGGAGACGGAGCTTGGCATTGCATCCAGTCGACATATGACAGGACACACCGCCACCGCAATGGAGCGGCGAAGTTCGACGCA
>NW_899342.1:0-890 GCF_000209065.1 Trypanosoma cruzi | reverse complement strand
AGTTGAGAAGTTTGAGGGGGCATGGGAGGAATGTGTATATTATCTACGGTGTGGCAAAGGAGGGAACGCCGCCACCGAGACATTTTGCGCCTACTTCCGGATGGGGCATGATTGCGGTGTCATTCCCAAAGGTAGCCAACTATGGTGAGTGGGCGAAGCAGCTACAAGCCGCGCGAGTCATCGTGAGTTGCCTCGACGAGATGGATGTGAAGGCGATGTGCGCCTGGATGACGCGTGGTGAGACCAAAGAGAAACAAGCGGAATGCTGGAAAGAGGTCAAAAAACACATGTATCTTTTGGGATCGATTCCACGTCACGTCTTTGATGAGGAGGCGTTTAGGGAACGCTGTGGAGCGGTGAAGTTTGCATTGCAATCGATCAACGAGGTAACTGCGAAAGAGCACTTTTCACGGGGAGGTGAGTCGCCATGGTATTCTGAGGATCCGTCCCACAAGCCTGTGAAGGTTGTTCGGGAAATATACGCAGGCGGTGTGACCCTTTTCAATGCACCGACATCTGCTTGCCTCGAGGAACGGACATTGGAACGCCTCCCAAGTGTAGCAGAATAAAATGGCTTTTTGAGGCTGATGTTGGCGTCGAAGGATAATATTTTGCCCATATTTTTTGGATGGTTTGCTTTGGAATCGTTCACGGAGAGTGCCTTTGTCAAGGCAATGGCGACGGAACTCACGGAGTTTGAGCCGCCAACAGGACGTCAAGCAAAGCCCTGCGTCTTGAAGTTGGCCCTGAATTGCATCCCAAGGGAGATGAAGGTTTGCTGCCGAGGGAATATGAAAAAACGATTCGTAAAGTACGGGGTGCTGCACAAACCGTGGGCCACAAACTTTTCGCTGGTGGATTCCTTTTTTTCTCAGAGTCTAATCCAATGA
>NW_899341.1:0-890 GCF_000209065.1 Trypanosoma cruzi | reverse complement strand
ATCCACGCAGACTGCGTGATTGCACAGCAGGAAGTCGCTGTCAACAAACACCAACACGGAGCCGCCGCTGGCCGCAACACCGCCCTCCACCGCCACGCACAGCCCCAGCGCCGTCTGCACCGACAGCCCGTCCACGTACAGCGCACCGCGCGACTGAAGCACCACGCCGCCAACCACCAACACGCCAACAGCGTCGCGGAACACAGCCGCCACATGCGTGCGCGCAATGGTCAGCACACTCCCCGTCAGATTCACGCTGTGCAGCACGAGGCACGCGGAGGCGTCGCCAAGGTCGTAGGCGCCGCGGTACGCAACACACGCCTCTGCGATCAGCACCGAGTCCACCACAGTGACGCGCGAGCCCGGCGGAAATCGGTTAGCCACCACCACGCCGCCGCCGGAGCGCGACTCAAGCCCGCTGATCAACACATCGGCACGCTCGCCAGCAGGCGGGTCGGACCGCCACCCAACAACGTACAGGCTCGCACCGCCCACAAAAGTGCAGTTCACCAGCGTCACGTTGCGCACGCTCCCTAACATCGACTCCACGTCCACCACGACGTCCACCGCAAAGGTCACACCAACGTAGCACGCCACCGACGTCCCAAGACCGGCGCTCACCTCCACATCCACACGCACGTCCCGCACGCACAAGTCGGCGCCGTCAGTGCTCGGTGGCTCGGGAACAGCAACGGGCAGGCACGCATCGCCGTGGCCGCCCTCAGCGCACGTGCAGGCGCAGCCATCACTCGAGGCCTTCGTCGTGTACGCGGGGAAGCACGATGCCGCGAGGGTGCATGGATCGCTGCAGGTCAAAATGGCGGCATTGTACACGGACGGGATGCTGTATTCCACCCCCTCCTCGCCGTTCACAGTGTGCACGCGGCCAC
>NW_899340.1:0-890 GCF_000209065.1 Trypanosoma cruzi | reverse complement strand
CGTTGCCGAAGACACATGGTACATCACGGATGACACAACGCCAACGATGCCGACGATCAGGAACGACACCTTGTGACCAAACTTCGCGGCAAACTGCCCGGCATAGATCGACCCAATCATTGCGCCAACAATCATTGCACCAGCAAAGATGCCGTTATAGGACGAGCTGTAGCCAGTCGGATTCTTGCACTCTTCGTCGCTGTACACCCACTTGCACCTGCTATCATCCAAACATGGCGTCTTATCCTTACCGTGCCCCCAAAAGCAGGTAAAGCCGTTCCAGCCGCATTCCCCACGTGTTCCGTTCCAAGAACACTCCGCGTTCAATACCCTGTTGCAAGCCACCTCCTTCTTGTACATCGAGCAGTCCGTGGACATCAGGTAGAAATAAGCATACACGGCAACAAAGCCAATTGAGAATCCGTTCAGTGTTCCACCAACCACCTGCACTTGTGCAACCTTCAGGTTCTCCAACGACCAAAATGTGGGAGTCTCTTCGGGCTGCCTGTCCCCACCACTCACATCAGTCTGCTTCTTGGATGACATCTCTTTGTGTGTATTTTCGCTTGTGTAGCCTTACTTATCAGCCTAGAGGTTTTCGACCACCGCCGCAAAAAAAAAAATAACAATAGTAATGGAAACAATAATAGTAGTAATAATAACGGCAAAATAGGAGCGCGGCAGGCATGAAGACGGCATAACAACGACTTTCGCGAAGGCAAAACAAGAGAAGCATGACAGAAATGCTTCTTTGAGAGCATTCATGATGTCTCTGCTACACCCGCATCACCCTTTCATCGCATTTAGCGGATCCAGTAGGACACAACAAGCCGTCACGTGCTAATAGAAACGCGTACAAAACAAAACAGTAGTTTATCTTCAATGACAAG
>NW_899339.1:0-889 GCF_000209065.1 Trypanosoma cruzi | reverse complement strand
CTCTCTGTCAATATCTGTTTGCGTGTTCACACACTGGACACCAAACAACCCTGAACTATCCGCTGCTTGGAGGAATTTCGCGAGCTCTTGCCCACACGGGTGCTGCACTCGGCTGATCGTTTTCGAGCGGCTGCTGCATCACACGTTGTGGTCCAAATTTTTGTTTCCGATTGTGAATGGTGGGAGTCAGAGACACTCTCTGTTAATATCTGTTTGCGTGTTCATGCACTGGACACCAAACAACCCTGAACTATCCGCTGCTTGGAGGAATTTCGCGAGCTCTTGCCCACACGGGTGCTGCACTCGGCTGATCGTTTTCGAGCGGCCGCTGCATCACACGTTGTGGTCCAAATTTTTGTTTCCAATTGTGAATGGTGGGAGTCAGAGACACTCTCTGTCAATATCTGTTTGCGTGTTCACACACTGGACACCAAACAACCCTGAACTATCCGCTGCTTGGAGGAATTTCGCGAGCTCTTGCCCACACGGGTGCTGCACTCGGCTGATCGTTTTCGAGCGGCCGCTGCATCACACGTTGTGGTCCAAATTTTTGTTTCCGATTGTGAATGGTGGGAGTCAGAGGCACTCTCTGTCAATATCTGTTTGCGTGTTCATACACTGGACACCACACAACCCTGAACTATCCGCTGCTTGGAGGAATTTCGCGAGCTCTTGCCCACACGGGTGCTGCACTCGGCTGATCGTTTTCGAGCGGCCGCTGCATCACACGTTGTGGTCCAAATTTTTGTTTCCGATTGTGAATGGTGGGAGTCAGAGACACTCTCTGTCAATATCTGTTTGCGTGTTCACACACTGGACACCAAACAACCCTGAACTATCCGCTGCTTGGAGGAATTTCGCGAGCTCTTGCCCACCACGGGTGCTGCAC
>NW_899338.1:0-889 GCF_000209065.1 Trypanosoma cruzi | reverse complement strand
ACTCACGGCACTTGTCGAGCTGCGCGGGGGTAACATACTCATTCGCACAGTGTATGGCCCCGCCATGGGGTCCGCATATCACAGTTGGTGCGCCGGCAATCCCACTGTAGTGGCCCGCCTCCGTGCAGCCAGCCAATTTCCAAACCTTGTAATCATTGTTAATGGCACATACCAGCTTGGTGATGGGCGCCTCCTCACTGCCCTCAAACGACGGCGTTTCATCCCGCGGCGTGATAACAATTTCAGCGTCCTCAAACTCCGCCTTCATGGCCGGGAGAAGCTGCGTCTCCACGTACGACCGCACCTGCTGCATCATCTTGGAGACAGTCTCGTTGGGAAGCGCTCGAAACTCGAAGAGGAACTCGCACTCCGCGGGCACGGTGTTCGAGGCGTTGCCGCCACTGATGAGGTTCGTCGACAGCGTTGAGAACGGCACCTGGAAGTCATGCCGGGTGCCGTTCCGGCGGTACTCCTCCGCAATCTCGCGCAGCTTCGTAATGAGCTTTGTGGCGTAGTCGATGGCGTTGCAGCTTTCACCCGTCAGCGCAAGCGACGAATGCGCCGCCTTGCCCCGCACACACACCCAAAAGTGGGAGGTGCCCTTGTGAGCAATCACAACAGTCATGCCGGTCGGCTCCCCAATGATGCAGCCTTCCGCCCTGACGTCGTGGTCCCGCGCAAACTCCGCCAGCTCCATGCCGCCGAGACAGCTCACCTCCTCGTCGTACGACCACGCAAAGTGGATCGGCTTCGCGCGCCTCATCTTGAGGAGCTCGGGGGCAAGAGACATGCACACGGCAACAAAGCCCTTCATGTCCGACGTGCCGCGACCGTACAGTTTCCCATCCCGCTCCGTCAGCGTAAACGGATCGCTGTCCCACTTCTGCCC
>NW_899337.1:0-889 GCF_000209065.1 Trypanosoma cruzi | reverse complement strand
ACCACAACGTGCGTGGCAGCGGCCGCTCGAAAACGATCCGCCGAGTGCAGCACCCATGTGGGCAAGATCTCGCGAAATTCCTCCAAGCAGCGGATAGTTCAGGGTTGTTTGGCGTCCAGTGTGTGAACACGCAAACAGACATTGAAAGAGAGTGCCTCTGACCACCACCATTCATAATTCGAAACAAAAATTTAGACCACAACGTGTGGTGCAGCAGCCGCTCGAAAACGATCCGCCGAGTGCAGCACCCCTGTGGGCAAGATCTCGCGACATTCCTCCAAGCAGCGGATAGTTCAGGGTTGTTTGGCGTCCAGTGTGTGAACACGCAAACAGACATTGAAAGAGAGTGCCTCTGACCACCACCATTCATAATTCGAAACAAAAACTTAGACCACAACGTGTGGTGCAGCAGCCGCTCGAAAACGATCCGCCGAGTGCAGCACCCTTGTGGGCAAGATCTCGCGAAACTCCTCCAAGCAGCGGATAGTTCAGGGTTGTTTGGCGTCCAGTGTGTGAACACGCAAACAGACATTGAAAGAGAGTGCCTCTGACCACCACCATTCATAATTCGAAACAAAAATTTAGACCACAACGTGCGGTGCAGCGCCCGCTCGAAAACGATCCGCCGAGTGCAGCACCCTTGTGGGCAAGATCTCGCGACATTCCTCCAAGCAGCGGATAGTTCAGGGTTGTTTGGCGTCCAGTGTGTGAACACGCAAACAGACATTGAAAGAGAGTGCCTCTGACCACCACCATTCATAATTCGAAACAAAAATTTAGACCACAACGTGCGGTGCAGCGGCCGCTCGAAAACGATCCGCCGAGTGCAGCACCCCTGTGGGCAAGATCTCGCGAAATTCCTCCAAGCAGCGGATGGTTCAGGGTTGTT
>NW_899336.1:0-889 GCF_000209065.1 Trypanosoma cruzi | reverse complement strand
AGATATTGACAGAGAGTGTCTCTGACTCCCACCATTCACAATCGGAAACAAAAATTGGACCACAACGTGTGATGCAGCAGCCGCTCGAAAACGATCAGCCGAGTGCAGCACCCGTGTGGGCAAGAGCTCGCGAAATTCCTCCAAGCAGCGGATAATTCAGGGTTGTTTGGTGTCCAGTGTGTGAACACGCAAACAGATATTGACAGACAGTGCCTCTGACTCCCACCATTCACAATCGGAAACAAAAATTTGGACCACAACGTGTGATGCAGCGGCCGCTCGAAAACGATCAGCCGAGTGCAGCACCCGTGTGGGCAAGAGCTCGCGAAATTCCTCCAAGCAGCGGATAGTTCAGGGTTGTTTGGTGTCCAGTGTGTGAACACGCAAACAGATATTGACAGAGAGTGCCTCTGACTCCCACCATTCACAATCGGAAACAAAAATTTGGACCACAACGTGTGATGCAGCAGCCGCTCGAAAACGATCAGCCGAGTGCAGCACCCTTGTGGGCAACAGCTCGCGAAATTCCTCCAAGCAGCGGATAATTCAGGGTTTTTTGGTGTCCAGTGTGTGAACACGCAAACAGATATTGACAGAGAGTGCCTCTGACTCCCACCATTCACAATCGGAAACAAAAATTTGGACCACAACGTGTGATGCAGCAGCCGCTCGAAAACGATCAGCCGAGTGCAGCACCCGTGTGGGCAACAGCTCGCGAAATTCCTCCAAGCAGCGGATAGTTCAGGGTTGTTTGGTGTCCAGTGTGTGAACACGCAAACAGATATTGACAGAGAGTGCCTCTGACTCCCACCATTCACAATCGGAAACAAAAATTTGGACCACAACGTGTGATGCAGCGGCCGCTCGAAAACGATCAGCCGAGTGCAGC
>NW_899335.1:0-889 GCF_000209065.1 Trypanosoma cruzi | reverse complement strand
GGTTCAACCGTGCGTTGTCGCGATCCATGTCGCTGGCGCACCTGGTAGATAACGATATGAACTCGTCACCGGTGGAGACGATGGCATGCCCGTTTTTCCATTACTAGAACTTTTGTTTTGTTTTTATTTTTGTTTGTTTTTGTTTCTCATCCCCAGTGCTGGGGGCTGCAGCAGCCCTTCTTCCGTGTGTGCATTCGCGACGGTGCTGTGGAAAAGCACTATAGAGAACCTGAAGGGCGTGTTTGTGGTGGTCTGCCCTTTGTGCCCATTCTTCTCACCGTGTTGTTTTGGTGCGATTTCTCGTGCCGCGTGCTGCCCGCTCACTGCTCCTCCTGCCCCTTTCCTGTGTGTTGTCTTTGTGTTTGGTGAAGATCCTGCTGAGAGTGCACGAAAGGAATTTAAGAACGCAAAACATGTCTGACGCTGCCGTTCCGCCCAAGAAGGCCTCGCCGAAGAAGGCAGCGGCTAAGAAGCCTGCCGCCAAGAAGACTGCTAAGAAACCAGCCGTGAAGAAGCCTGCTGCGAAGAAGAGGGCCGCCCCCAAGAAGAAGCCTGCAGCAGCCAAGAAAGCTGTTAATAAGAGTGCCAAGAAGCATGCGGCAAAGAAGGCACCCAAGAAAGCCGTGAAGAAGGCGCCGAAGAAGAAGTAGGGATTTATTTTGGTTCAACCGTGCGTTGTCGCGATCCATGTCGCTGGCGCACCTGGTAGATAACGATATGAACTCGTCACCGGTGGAGACGATGGCATGCCCGTTTTTCCATTACTAGAACTTTTGTTTTGTTTTTATTTTTGTTTGTTTTTGTTTCTCATCCCCAGTGCTGGGGGCTGCAGCAGCCCTTCTTCCGTGTGTGCATTCGCGACGGTGCTGTGGAAAAGCACTATAGAGAA
>NW_899334.1:0-889 GCF_000209065.1 Trypanosoma cruzi | reverse complement strand
TGCGTGCATTCTCAGCGTTTTAAGCACGGCATGTGTGTGCATGTGTGTGTGTGTTTGTCAGCGCCTATACTTGCAGAGCAGCTGTGCGCCACAAGAGAGTCTGAAGAAAGCAACGGCAGAGAGAGGCAGATAGCACACACGCAAATTACTCATATCATCACACACACACACACGCAGCCGCGGAATGGGTGCACTCAACCACAAAATCAAAAAGAAAAACAAAACAAAAAGCCGAAGCGTGGGACTACCAGCGCACACACACTCTCATTGCTCCCGTAAAGCAAAACACACACACAGGGAGAGAGAGAGAGGTCGCCCACTCAATGCAATGAAAACAAAACAGAAACAGTTACGGTGCTCCGCCCATGCAGCCAGGCAGGACGGCAGCGGTGCGTGTCGTGCAAAAGAGAGCACCAACGGGCATGCATGGGTGTGCATGCATATATACAATGGGCACATTATTGTGTGTGCTTCGTGGGGTGAGGCAACGACGAGAGTCCATGCAAGGGGACACACACACAGAGAGAGAAGGAAGTGTGTGTATGCGGGCGGTGCATGGCTCTCTCACACTCACTCTCACGCGGCCACCACCGCAGCCGCAGCCGCACAAACCACGAAACAGATGGAATCAGTGCGATTGCAGAACTCGCACACCGTCCTGCAAACCAGAAGTTTAAAAAGCAATATGAAACAAGAATTCAAAAAAAAAAAAAAATGGAAAAAACTTAGGCTTCTGCGGGAATCGAACCCGCGTCCCCGGATGACATTGTGAGCGTGTTTGCCACTGAGCTAAAAAAATGCGGTCGCGCGACTCCTTTTCACGTAAAGTATTAATGTCGATCTTCGAACAATCGAGCACATTTGCGTTGTCCCCTGGAAAACGAAAAAG
>NW_899333.1:0-889 GCF_000209065.1 Trypanosoma cruzi | reverse complement strand
TTTAAACTTCTGGTTTGCAGGACGGTGTGCGAGTTCTGCAATCGCACTGATTCCATCTGTTTCGTGGTTTGTGCGGCTGCGGCTGCGGTGGTGGCCGCGTGAGAGTGAGTGTGAGAGAGCCATGCACCGCCCGCATACACACACTTCCTTCTCTCTCTGTGTGTGTGTCCCCTTGCATGGACTCTCGTCGTCGCCTCACCCCACGAAGCACACACAATAATGTGCCCATTGTATATATGCATGCACACCCATGCAGGCCCGTTGGTGCTCTCTTTTGCACGACACGCACCGCTGCCGTCCTGCCTGGCTGCATGGGCGGAGCACCGTAACTGTTTCTGTTTTGTTTTCATTGCATTGAGTGGGCGACCTTCTCTCTCTCTCCCTGTGTGTGTGTTTTGCTTTACGGGAGCAATGAGAGTGTGTGTGCGCTGGTAGTCCCACGCTTCGGCTTTTTGTTTTGTTTTTCTTTTTGATTTTGTGGTTGAGTGCACCCATTCCGCGGCTGCGTGTGTGTGTGTGTGATGATATGAGTAATTTGCGTGTGTGCTTATCTGCCTCTCTCTGCCGTTGCTTTCTTCAGACTCTCTTGTGGCGCACAGCTGCTCTGCAAGTATAGGCGCTGACAAACACACACACACATGCACACACATGCCGTGCTTAAAACGCTGAGAATGCACGCACGCACAGGATTGTGGCTGCCGAGGCCCTCGCGAGGGGGAAAAAACCTGCATTTTTTTTTTTTGACATGTTGCTCGGTGTGTGCTGACGCGTGACGAATAACAACACGCCCCAATAAGCAGAAAAGAAGTAAAACAAAATGGCGCTGAGCGACACACCGGTAAGCCAAAAATACGCAATCACCAATAAAAAAGCCGGCGATCACCCAGCA
>NW_899332.1:0-889 GCF_000209065.1 Trypanosoma cruzi | reverse complement strand
GACCACAACGTGCGGTGCAGCGGCCGCTCGAAAACGATCCGGCGAGTGCAGCACCCCTGTGGGCAAGATCTCGCGAAATTCCTCCAGGCAGCGGATGGTTCAGGGTTGTTTGGCGTCCAGTGTGTGAACACGCAAACAGACATTGAAAGAGAGTGTCTCTGACCACCACCATTCATAATTCGAAACAAAAATTTAGACCACAACGTGCGGTGCAGCGGCCGCTCGAAAACGATCCGCCGACTGCAGCACCCTTGTGGGCAAGATCTCGCGAAATTCCTCCAAGCAGCGGATAGTTCAGGGTTGTTTGGCGTCCAGTGTGTGAACACGCAAACAGACATTGAAAGAGAGTGCCTCTGACCACCACCATTCATAATTCGAAACAAAAATTTAGACCACAACGTGCGGTGCAGCGGCCGCTCGAAGACGATCCGGCGAGTGCAGCACCCCTGTGGGCAAGATCTCGCGAAATTCCTCCAAGCAGCGGATGGTTCAGGGTTGTTTGGCGTCCAGTGTGTGAACACGCAAACAGACATTGACAGAGAGTGCCTCTGACCACCACCATTCATAATTCGAAACAAAAATTTAGACCACAACGTGCGGTGCAGCGGCCGCTCGAAAACGATCCGCCGACTGCAGCACCCCTGTGGGCAAGATCTCGCGAAACTCCTCCAAGCAGCGGATAGTTCCGGGTTGTTTGGCGTCCAGTGTGTGAACACGCAAACAGACATTGAAAGAGAGTGTCTCTGACCACCACCATTCATAATTCGAAACAAAAATTTAGACCACAACGTGCGGTGCAGCGGCCGCTCGAAAACGATCCGCCGACTGCAGCACCACTGTGGGCAAGATCTCGCGAAACTCCTCCAAGCAGCGGATGGTTCAGGGTTGT
>NW_899331.1:0-889 GCF_000209065.1 Trypanosoma cruzi | reverse complement strand
AGCGGATAGTTCAGGGTTGTTTGGTGTCCGGAGTGTGAACACGCAAACAGACATTGAAAGAGAGTGTCTCAGACTCCCACCATCCATAATTCGAAACAAAAATTTAGACCACAGCATGTGGTGCAGCAGCCGCTCGAAAACGATCCGCCGACTGCAGCACCACTGTGGGCAAGATCTCGCGAAGTTCCTCCAAGCAGCGGATAGTTCAGGGTTGTTTGGTGTCCAGTGTGTGAACACGCAAACAGACATTGAAAGAGAGTGTCTCAGACTCCCACCATCCATAATTCGAAACAAAAATTTAGACCACAGCATGTGGTGCAGCAGCCGCTCGAAAACGATCCGCCGAGTGCAGCACCACTGTGGGCAAGATCTCGCGAAGTTCCTCCAAGCAGCGGATAATTCAGGGTTGTTTGGTGTCCGGAGTGTGAACACGCAAACAGACATTGAAAGAGAGTGTCTCAGACTCCCACCATCCATAATTCGAAACAAAAATTTAGACCACAGCATGTGGTGCAGCAGCCGCTCGAAAACGATCCGCCGACTGCAGCACCACTGTGGGCAAGATCTCGCGAAGTTCCTCCAAGCAGCGGATAATTCAGGGTTTTTTGGTGTCCGGAGTGTGAACACGCAAACAGACATTGAAAGAGAGTGTCTCTGACCACCACCATTCATAATTCGCAACAAAAATTTAGACCACAGCATGTGGTGCAGCAGCCGCTCGAAAACGATCCGCCGAGTGCAGCACCACTGTGGGCAAGATCTCGCGAAGTTCCTCCAAGCAGCGGATAGTTCAGGGTTGTTTGGTGTCCGGAGTGTGAACACGCAAACAGACATTGAAAGAGAGTGTCTCTGACCACCACCATTCATAATTCGCAACAAAAATTTAGAC
>NW_899330.1:0-889 GCF_000209065.1 Trypanosoma cruzi | reverse complement strand
CCTCCAAGCAGCGGATAGTTCAGGGTTGTTTGGCGTCCAGTGTGTGAACACGCAAACAGACATTGAAAGAGAGTGCCTCTGACCACCACCATTCATAATTCGAAACAAAAACATAGACCACAGCGTGTGGTGCAGCAGCCGCTCGAAAACGATTATCCGACTGCAGCACCCTTGTGGGCAAGATCTCGCGACATTCCTCCAAGCAGCGGATAGTTCAGGGTTGTTTGGCGTCCAGTGTGTGAACACGCAAACAGACATTGAAAGAGAGTGCCTCTGACCACCACCATTCATAATTCGAAACAAAAATTTAGACCACAGCGTGTGGTGCAGCAGCCGCTCGAAAACGATTATCCGACTGCAGCACCCTTGTGGGCAAGATCTCGCGACATTCCTCCAAGCAGCGGATAGTTCAGGGTTGTTTGGCGTCCAGTGTGTGAACACGCAAACAGACATTGAAAGAGAGCGCCTCTGACCACCACCATTCATAATTCGAAACAAAAACATAGACCACAGCGTGTGGTGCAGCAGCCGCTCGAAAACGATTATCCGACTGCAGCACCCTTGTGGGCAAGATCTCGCGACATTCCTCCAAGCAGCGGATAGTTCAGGGTTGTTTGGCGTCCAGTGTGTGAACACGCAAACAGACATTGAAAGAGAGTGCCTCTGACCACCACCATTCATAATTCGAAACAAAAACATAGACCACAGCGTGTGGTGCAGCAGCCGCTCGAAAACGATTATCCGACTGCAGCACCCTTGTGGGCAAGATCTCGCGACATTCCTCCAAGCAGCGGATAGTTCAGGGTTGTTTGGCGTCCAGTGTGTGAACACGCAAACAGACATTGAAAGAGAGTGCCTCTGACCACCACCATTCATAATCGAAACAAAA
>NW_899329.1:0-889 GCF_000209065.1 Trypanosoma cruzi | reverse complement strand
AAACGAAAAAGACGTGTTTAGGATGCGCAGCCGCAGCGTGGTTACTACTGTAAGTCGTCATATATCTAACGCCCGAGGCCACCGCCGCAGCTTGGATAATTCGACACGTCATGCTGTATCTAACGTCCGGGGCAGCCGCTGCAACTTGGATAATTCGACACGTCGTCCCGTATCTAACGTCCGGGGCAGCCGCTGCAACTTGGATAATTCGACACGTCGTCCTGTATCTAGCGTCCGGGGCCACCGCCCTACCATTTTTTATTTCTTGCGGCGGCCAACCCCGGCAGTAAGGACAAAAAAAAGAATCGCGTTTTCTTTAATGTTTTTCCTGTTTGGGGGCGGGGATCTTTGTTTTCTATGATTGTCTCTTTTTTTTTGTCTGTTCCAGGTTGGTTTTGAGGACGCTTGATGTGCCTGCTGGGTGATCGCCGGCTTTTTTATTGGTGATTGCGTATTTTTGGCTTACCGGTGTGCCGCTCAGCGCCATTTTGTTTTACTTCTTTTCTGCTTATTGGGGCGTGTTGTTATTCTTCACGCGTCAGCACACACCGAGCAACATGTCAAAAAAAAAAAATGCAGGTTTTTTCCCCCTCGCGAGGGCCTCGGCAGCCACAATCCTGTGCGTGCGTGCATTCTCAGCGTTTTAAGCACGGCATGTGTGTGCATGTGTGTGTGTGTTTGTCAGCGCCTATACTTGCAGAGCAGCTGTGCGCCACAAGAGAGTCTGAAGAAAGCAACGGCAGAGAGAGGCAGATAAGCACACACGCAAATTACTCATATCATCACACACACACACACGCAGCCGCGGAATGGGTGCACTCAACCACAAAATCAAAAAGAAAAACAAAACAAAAAGCCGAAGCGTGGGACTACCAGCGCACACACACTC
>NW_899328.1:0-889 GCF_000209065.1 Trypanosoma cruzi | reverse complement strand
ATTTTTTTCTTGCTTTCTTTTTTTGAGTGTTTGTTTCTGAATCCCATCCGGTGTTTGAGAAAATGGGATCTACAGAAGATGCACTGGTTATTTCATGTGAAAATGTCCACAAAACGTATCTCCTTGGTTCCGAAGGTGTTCCTGCTCTCCGTGGAGTTGCAGTTGGTGTAAAACGTGGTGAATTTGTTCTTCTCTATGGCACAAGTGGAGGCGGAAAAAGTACATTACTGAATGTACTTGGAACCATCGATCTGCCCACGAAAGGCAATCTATATCTTTTTGGTCAGAGAATTACCGAACAAACTCCAGACAGCGTTCTTGCTCGTCTTCGATGTCTTCGAATGGGGTTTGTTTTTCAATCTTTTAATCTTTTGCCCTCTATGAGTGCGCTGGAAAACGTTGCTCTTTCGATGACGATTGCAGGGACGCGATCAGCTGCTGAAATAAGGGAAAGAGCAAGAGATCTTCTAATTTCCGTTGGCCTTGGTGATCGTTTGCATCATTTTCCCTCCATGTTGTCAGGAGGTGAACAACAACGTGTGACTATAGCACGAGCACTGGCAAATGATCCTGAGGTACTTCTGCTGGACGAGCCAACTGGAGATCTTGATAGCAGAAACACGACTCTGGTGATGGATATTCTGATGAAGCTTAACCGCGATAATGGTCTCACAATGGTTATGGTGACTCATGATGTTTACATGAAACCATACGCTCACAGAGTTTTGTATTTACGAGATGGAAAATTGCAAAATGTGCAGACCGTTGAACCTCGAGTTCGAGAAATGGCTCTACGGAAATTAGAAAAGGACGCTGAAAAAGCAAGACGAGGGAAAACTGATGATAAGGGTCTTACCGTTGTATCTGTAGTGCGCAATCCAACGGACTA
>NW_899327.1:0-889 GCF_000209065.1 Trypanosoma cruzi | reverse complement strand
ATTGTGGCTGCCGAGGCCCTCGCGAGGGGGAAAAAACCTGCATTTTTTTTTTTTGACATGTTGCTCGGTGTGTGCTGACGCGTGACGAATAACAACACGCCCCAATAAGCAGAAAAGAAGTAAAACAAAATGGCGCTGAGCGGCACACCGGTAAGCCAAAAATACGCAATCACCAATAAAAAAGCCGGCGATCACCCAGCAGGCACATCAAGCGTCCTCAAAACCAACCTGGAACAGACAAAAAAAAAGAGGCAATCATAGAAAACAAAGATCCCCGCCCCCAAACAGGAAAAACATTAAAGAAAACGCGATTCTTTTTTTTGTCCTTACTGCCGGGGTTGGCCGCCGCAAGAAATAAAAAATGGTAGGGCGGTGGCCCCGGACGCTAGATACAGCACGACGTGTCGAATTATCCAAGTTGCAGCGGCTGCCCCGGACGTTAGATACGGGACGACGTGTCGAATTATCCAAGTTGCAGCGGCTGCCCCGGACGTTAGATACAGCACGACGTGTCGAATTATCCAAGTTGCAGCGGCTGCCCCGGACGTCAGATACAGCACGACGTGTCGAATTATCCAAGCTGCAGCGGTGGCCTCGGGCGTTAGATATATGACGACTTACAGTAGTAACCACGCTGCGGCTGCGCATCCTAAACACGTCTTTTTCGTTTTCCAGGGGACAACGCAAATGTGCTCGATTGTTCGAAGATCGACATTAATACTTTACGTGAAAAGGAGTCGCGCGACCGCATTTTTTTAGCTCAGTGGCAAACACGCTCACAATGTCATCCGGGGACGCGGGTTCGATTCCCGCAGAAGCCTAAGTTTTTTCCATTTTTTTTTTTTTTTGAATTCTTGTTTCATATTGCTTTTTAAACTTCTGGTTGCAG
>NW_899326.1:0-889 GCF_000209065.1 Trypanosoma cruzi | reverse complement strand
GGACAGTTACTGCCGCCGAGTCACTGAGCAGCGCAGAACCGACAGTCACGTCAAGCGGCCTCGCCTCCGTCGTCAACTCGTCCGTTGCCATGAGCGCAGTCGCATCCCTGTCCGCGGGGGCAGTTACTGCCGCCGAGTCACTGAGCAGCGCGGAACCGACAGTCACGTCAAGCGGCCTCGCCTCCGTCGTCAACTCGTCCGTTGCCATGAGCGCAGTCGCATCCCTGTCCGCGGGGGCAGTTACTGCTGCCGAGTCACTGAGCAGCGCAGAACCGACAGTCACGTCAAGCGGCCTCGCCTCCGTCGTCAACTCGTCCGTTGCCATGAGCGCAGTCGCATCCCTGTCCGCGGGGGCAGTTACTGCCGCCGAGTCACTGAGCAGCGCGGAACCGACAGTCACGTCAAGCGGCCTCGCCTCCGTCGTCAACTCGTCCGTTGCCATGAGCGCAGTCGCATCCCTGTCCGCGGGGGCAGTTACTGCTGCCGAGTCACTGAGCAGCGCGGAACCGACAGTCACGTCAAGCGGCCTCGCCTCCGTCGTCAACTCGTCCGTTGCCATGAGCGCAGTCGCATCCCTGTCCGCGGGGGCAGTTACTGCCGCCGAGTCACTGAGCAGCGCGGAACCGACAGTCACGTCAAGCGGCCTCGCCTCCGTCGTCAACTCGTCCGTTGCCATGAGCGCAGTCGCATCCCTGTCCGCGGGGGCAGTTACTGCTGCCGAGTCACTGAGCAGCGCGGAACCGACAGTCACGTCAAGCGGCCTCGCCTCCGTCGTCAACTCGTCCGTTGCCATGAGCGCAGTCGCATCCCTGTCCGCGGGGGCAGTTACTGCCGCCGAGTCACTGAGCAGCGCAGAACCGACAGTCACGTCAAGCGGCCTCGCCTCCGT
>NW_899325.1:0-889 GCF_000209065.1 Trypanosoma cruzi | reverse complement strand
CCCGGAACTATCCTCTGCTTGGAGGAATTTCGCGAGCTCTTGCCCACAACGGTGCTGCACTCGGATGATCGTTTTCGAGCGGCTGCTGCACCACACGCTGTGGTCTAAATTTTTGTTTCGAATTATGGATGGTGGTGGTCAGAGACACTCTCTTTCAATGTCTGTTTGCGTGTTCACACACTGGACGCCAAACAACCCGGAACTATCCTCTGCTTGGAGGAATTTCGCGAGCTCTTGCCCACAACGGTGCTGCACTCGGCGGATCGTTTTCGAGCGGCTGCTGCACCACACGCTGTGGTCTAAATTTTTGTTTCGAATTATGGATGGTGGTGGTCAGAGACACTCTCTTTCAATGTCTGTTTGCGTGTTCACACACTGGACGCCAAACAACCCGGAACTATCCTCTGCTTGGAGGAATTTCGCGAGCTCTTGCCCACAACGGTGCTGCACTCGGCGGATCGTTTTCGAGCGGCTGCTGCACCACACGCTGTGGTCTAAATTTTTGTTTCGAATTATGGATGATGGTGGTCAGAGACACTCTCTTTCAATGTCTGTTTGCGTGTTCACACACTGGACGCCAAACAACCCGGAACTATCCTCTGCTTGGAGGAATTTCGCGAGCTCTTGCCCACAACGGTGCTGCACTCGGATAATCGTTTTCGAGCGGCTGCTGCACCACACGCTGTGGTCTAAATTTTTGTTTCGAATTATGGATGGTGGTGGTCAGAGACACTCTCTTTCAATGTCTGTTTGCGTGTTCACACACTGGACGCCAAACAACCCGGAACTATCCTCTGCTTGGAGGAATTTCGCGAGCTCTTGCCCACAACGGTGCTGCACTCGGCGGATCGTTTTCGAGCGGCTGCTGCACCACACGCTGTGGTCTAAA
>NW_899324.1:0-889 GCF_000209065.1 Trypanosoma cruzi | reverse complement strand
GCGTGATGGCCAAAAACAAACTCAACAGGTCTGACAGCCGCCCCGCCCGCCGCAACCTCGCCGGCTGGCCCCCGCGCCTCCCCTCGCATGGCCAGGAAAGGCGCGTCTTGAGACCCACCGCTCCGTGACGCTGGGCGCTTGGGTGCATCGGCGCCCCGAGAAAGAGACACGCCGGTCGTGAAGCGCAGCGACCCTTGGGCCGGTGGCGCGCTGTCGGTGCCGCGCGTGGCGCCACTGCCCGGTTGCGCGAGAGTTTGCGGTGACGGTGCGCGCGTCGAGGCTCCCTCCCCAGTTCGGGAAACGATGGGAAAAAACAAAACCAAAGAGGACGCGCACGGGTGAGAGATGCGGCTGCGACGCGTGATGAAATTCCACAGTTTCCTGTCAGTCTGACGACGAAAACGCGTGAGGACGCAATTCCCGACTCAGCTCACACTGAAGTGCTTTGCTTTACACCCCCATCTTTCTTTTTTTTTTCTTTTTCTTTTTTTCTTTCTTTGTCCCTCTGCTCTCGCTGCGCGGTTTTGCGGCCCAGCGACGCGCACGCCCGCACACACACACACGCGCTACGATGGAGACATGTTGTTCGAGGTCCAAACAGTTTGAGCGACGCATTGAGAACGGAACAATAAAAATCACCTTTCGGCTGAGCGCCCGCTCCCCTCCCTCCCACTTCCTGCTATTGTTGTCGTTTTTCTTTCTTGCGCAACGGCGCGCACGTAACATCCTGCCCTGTCTGGCGCCCTGCCTGTGCAAACGGTTGGTGGCGGGCCCGCCCGAAAGCGCAAGAGAGAGAAAGAGAAAGAGAGGGCCGAATTGCCCGGAGGTGGGTTGTGGTGGGCGCACGCCGCTGCTGATGGAAGCAACCAACTCTTGTGCGCGAGGGCGC
>NW_899323.1:0-889 GCF_000209065.1 Trypanosoma cruzi | reverse complement strand
CATTTTGACGCTGCACGGCGTCCAGCCTCTCCTGTCCACGGCGCGCCTCCTTCAGCTGCGACTGCAATTCCTCATTTTGACGCTGCACGGCGTCCAGCTTCTCCTGTCCACGGCGCGCCTCCTTCAGCTGCGACTGCAATTCCTCATTTTGACGCTGCACGGCGTCCAGCTTCTCCTGTCCGCGACGCGCCTCCCTCAGCTGCGACTGCAATTCCTCATTTTGACGCTGCACGGCGTCCAGCCTCTCCTGTCCACGGCGCGCCTCCTTCAGCTGCGACTGCAATTCCTCATTTTGACGCTGCACGGCGTCCAGCTTCTCCTGTCCGCGGCGCGCCTCCTTCAGCTGCGACTGCAATTCCTCATTTTGACGCTGCACGGCGTCCAGCTTCTCCAGTCCGCGGCGCACCTCCTTCAGCTGCGACTGCAATTCCTCATTTTGACGCTGCACGGCGTCCAGCCTCTCCTGTCCACGGCGCGCCTCCTTCAGCTGCGACTGCAATTCCTCATTTTGATGCTGCACGGCGTCCAGCTTCTCCAGTCCGCGGCGCACCTCCTTCAGCTGCGACTGCAATTCCTCATTTTGACGCTGCACGGCGTCCAGCCTCTCCTGTCCACGGCGCGCCTCCTTCAGCTGCGACTGCAATTCCTCATTTTGATGCTGCACGGCGTCCAGCTTCTCCAGTCCGCGGCGCACCTCCTTCAGCTGCGACTGCAATTCCTCATTTTGACGCTGCACGGCGTCCAGCCTCTCCTGTCCACGGCGCGCCTCCTTCAGCTGCGACTGCAATTCCTCATTTTGACGCTGCACGGCGTCCAGCTTCTCCAGTCCACGGCGCGCCTCCTTCAGCTGCGACTGCAATTCCTCATTTGACGCTGCACGGCGTCCAGC
>NW_899322.1:0-889 GCF_000209065.1 Trypanosoma cruzi | reverse complement strand
TCTCTCTCTCTCTGTGTGTGTGTGTGTTTGTGTTTCCGTTACGGAAGGAAAAGGAAGAGGAAAGACGAAAAAAAAAAAAAAAAAAAAGAACGGGAGCGCCAGAAATAATATCCAACAACTCCAAAAATAAAAATTATTATATTTCTTTGTTTTATTTTTATGTCGTTTCTTTTTTTTTTTTTTTTTTTTTTTTTTTTTGTCGTTGTTGCATTGCGCTTTTTATGCATTTGTGGTCTGAATGACGTGGTGCGCACCGCTCATGCATAAATCATTATACGCATTAGACCTACGTGGATTCATAGTTGTTGGTAATGTTTGCCAGGTTTTTAACGGGCGTCAAGGCCGTTGCTCCCCGTGGAGGTGATTGGGCCAACCGACTTGGTCCTGTCGCTGCATTTGGCTACGAAGCGGGGGCGTCGAACAGTTCGATGCTTTTTGACTACTTTTCTCAGTCCCCCGTTGACTGTGACCACTACGCTGAACTTATTTTTCATGATAGCGGTCCTATCGAATGTCCCCCTGAAACTGTGTTGTTTATGCCCGTATTAAAGTGCGGACATATGCTGGAGCGTGCATCTGTGACTCCCACTCCAACCAGCGACGACTGGTACATGGCTGCTCTCGAGGCGACGACGGAATTATTGGAAAAAGGGTACATTCCAGCCAGCGTTGGAGGAGATGGATCTGCTACATTGCCCATGGTAGAGGCGTACAAACGGCTATTTCCATCTGAAGATGTTGTCGTCATCCATTTCTCCGCCCAGCCACTTGTCGGAAATGCACGCGCCCCGCTACGGGTTCTTTTGGACAAGGGATTGTTGAAGGGCATCGTGAGTGTAGGCAATCGTTTGGTAACCTCGGAGGATCGAAAGATACGGAAACACCACAA
>NW_899321.1:0-889 GCF_000209065.1 Trypanosoma cruzi | reverse complement strand
AAAACGGAAAAGAAGAGGGGTGAATGAAAAAACCTGTAGGTCCGTCAAATCATTAAATTTTCCACCACATATATATATATATATATTCGGATAGCCACTCTCGTGCCTCGGTGCAGTGTATTCGGATTGGGGACATTTATTACCTACGAGGCGGAAGAATTTGGGCTCCTCCAACCACAAGACCCCGCCGCAAGGTGGGAATCAAAAGGGGGTGAGAGAGAAGGTAAAAAATAAGAACCAAAAATTATCTAGCCGCTATCGGTACCCTGAAGTCGTGGCCTTTCTAAAATTCATACGATAGAAAAGTGCCGTAAAGGAGTTTATTCTTTTTATCAGGACATAAATTAATTAAGTTAGCCAGCCCTCTCGCTAACATTCTTCTCACAAGCTCCTAAAAAATACCAGCACCCCATCTACGCAGTGGCACGCACACGGAGTGAAGAGAATGCACAGGAGATAAAAGAAAAAATAGTCTGCGACGCCATTTCCACCAACAAAAGATAATAAAATAGATGCAAACACCTCGCACCCTCGCCATGCTGTTGCCATGGCCGCGACGGATGCATTCCGTGGCCCACGGCGAGTCCAGCGCGACTCCGCGCTCCCACGATCATTCATGACTGACAAAAAGGAGGTGCCGAGTGCGTCTTTCGCTCGCCTCCCGCGTGGGGCGAGGAGGATTGCTTCGGGCAGGCCTCCACACCAATAGGCCGATCAAAGAGGAAACGGCTGAGCGGTTTCGCCGCCCACCCTTAGGACCCAGCCATTCCCCTGCAGCAAAAAATAAATAATAATAAAATACAGGAGAGGCCCATCCGTATGGAACGCCGCGGCGAGGGCGCTCGTCCCCGCCCTCAGCACAGCAGCCACGGACACCCCCGCACCCATT
>NW_899320.1:0-889 GCF_000209065.1 Trypanosoma cruzi | reverse complement strand
GACGCGCGCGCAGTGCCTGCACGGTATCGAGTCTGCGCTGGCCGCCCTTGGCGTGGAGGAGAGTGAGGAGCCAGCGGCAGCGGCCATCATGAGAGCGGCCGAGGAGGCGAGAGCACGTGAAGAGGAACTGCACGACAGACTGGACGAGAGCGCAGCGCGCGGACGGACGCTGGAGTCGAAGCTGAGCGAGCTGACGCGGGTCGCGGACAGCCTGCAGCGTGCGCTGGACGGCAGCGTGCTTGCCGTTGAGGACGAGGACGCGAGCGCCGCTGGGGACCGCGCGGTGGAGGTGCTGAAACGCCTGTGCGAGGACTCGGTCACCGTCTCGGCGGTAATGGGCGGCGCGATGCAGTGGAAACTGGAAGACGCCGAGGCCGAGCCTCTGCTGCTGCAGTGCCGGAAGATGGCGGGCGACATGGAGGCGCTGCGCAGGAGCGAGCAGCGCTACCGCGCGCTTGTGGGCGACGACGATGCGGGTGACCGCTGTGCGGACCGCGAGGACCCTTCGACGCGCGCGCAGTGCCTGCACGGTATCGAGTCTGCGCTGGCCGCCCTTGGCGTGGAGGAGAGTGAGGAGCCAGCGGCAGCGGCCATCATGAGAGCGGCCGAGGAGGCGAGAGCACGTGAAGAGGAACTGCACGACAGACTGGACGAGAGCGCAGCGCGCGGACGGGCGCTGGAGTCGAAGCTGAGCGAGCTGACGCGGGTCGCGGACAGCCTGCAGCGTGCGCTGGACGGCAGCGTGCTTGCCGTTGAGGACGAGGAGGACGCGAGCGCCGCTGGGGACCGCGCGGTGGAGGCGCTGAAACGCCTGTGCGAGGACTCGGTCACCGTCTCGGCGGTAATGGGCGGCGCGATGCAGTGAAACTGAAGACGCCGAGGCCGAGCC
>NW_899319.1:0-889 GCF_000209065.1 Trypanosoma cruzi | reverse complement strand
AGATGGGCGCGCCGCCGCCTCATCCTCACACCCTGAGAAGAATAAAAAGGGAAGAGGAAGAAGAGACTCCTTCAAACCCTCTCCAACGCTTCTTCTCTAATGCCGTGTGGAACAAATAACAAAGACAGGAGAGTCAAGACACACATGCGTATAAATGCACACATAAATACATGCAATGTACATATTATATATGCGGTATGCACAATTATCCCTCTTTCCTCCTCCTTATCCTCCTATGCATTATTTGTTTGTATTTCCTTACCATCCCTCTCGACCACGTTTACTCCCCTTCCAGCCTGTGTACACATATTCGGTCCATCATTTCCCCCTCCACGTTACCTTCATTCCTCCCTTCTATTGTTGTGTGACCCTTTCCTTTCCTCCGTCCTGGTGAGGAATAGATGGAGACCTCATCCGCCGCACACACACACACACACACACACACACACAGGGAGTGGGAGCGAGAACCGCCGTGCGGTCCCTCCGTGGCCCCCATCCCTCCATCGCCGCGGAGGGAGGCAGCAGCCGCACACAGCGCCGGCATCGCCGAGGGGAGTGGCGCCGCCGCAGCGCCCTAACAGTGCATTTTTGCCTGTGCCTTGCCATCCGCACCCGCAGCAACAAAATACAAAAGTGAGGGGCATGCCAGCACACAGCCACAAGAGGAGTTCGACGGCTGGGCCACAGACGGGGCGGTGGGTGGCGTCCCAAACTCACAAACGGAGCACCGCGCGCACCGTCCGCTCCCCTCCGAGTGCGCTCAGCAGGCCGGCGCCCAGTCACCCTCGTGCCATCGCAGAGGGGAGCGCAAACAATCGTCGTCGCGGACCATCGGTGCCTCTAGCAGGAAAGAAAGCAGAGGGAATGGGGACATGCCATAAGCACAGCC
>NW_899318.1:0-889 GCF_000209065.1 Trypanosoma cruzi | reverse complement strand
AAAGCCGGCGATCACCCAGCAGGCACATCAAGCGTCCTCAAAACCAACCTGGGAACAGACAAAAAAAAAGAGGCAATCATAGAAAACAAAGATCCCCGCCCCCAAACAGGAAAAACATTAAAGAAAACGCGATTCTTTTTTTTGTCCTTACTGCCGGGGTTGGCCGCCGCAAGAAATAAAAAATGGTAGGGCGGTGGCCCCGGACGCTAGATACAGCACGACGTGTCGAATTATCCAAGTTGCAGCGGCTGCCCCGGACGTTAGATACGGGACGACGTGTCGAATTATCCAAGTTGCAGCGGCTGCCCCGGACGTTAGATACAGCACGACGTGTCGAATTATCCAAGCTGCAGCGGTGGCCTCGGGCGTTAGATATATGACGACTTACAGTAGTAACCACGCTGCGGCTGCGCATCCTAAACACGTCTTTTTCGTTTTCCAGGGGACAACGCAAATGTGCTCGATTGTTCGAAGATCGACATTAATACTTTACGTGAAAAGGAGTCGCGCGACCGCATTTTTTTAGCTCAGTGGCAAACACGCTCACAATGTCATCCGGGGACGCGGGTTCGATTCCCGCAGAAGCCTAAGTTTTTTCCATTTTTTTTTTTTTTGAATTCTTGTTTCATATTGCTTTTTAAACTTCTGGTTTGCAGGACGGTGTGCGAGTTCTGCAATCGCACTGATTCCATCTGTTTCGTGGTTTGTGCGGCTGCGGCTGCGGTGGTGGCCGCGTGAGAGTGAGTGTGAGAGAGCCATGCACCGCCCGCATACACACACTTCCTTCTCTCTCTGTGTGTGTGTCCCCTTGCATGGACTCTCGTCGTCGCCTCACCCCACGAAGCACACACAATAATGTGCCCATTGTATATATGCATGCACACCCATG
>NW_899317.1:0-889 GCF_000209065.1 Trypanosoma cruzi | reverse complement strand
TTTTGTGGTTCGTGGGGAGCGATGCTGCGCAACGCGACGTGGGTGCGCAACGCGAAGAATCCGTCCACCGTCCTGGAGCTGGCTGTGCCCGTGCACCGCGGTTACTTCATTGGTGCCGACGAGACGATAGTCATTCGCTGCGACGCTGCGGCAGTGTCCGGCGGCTGCAAGGGTGTGCTGCTTGGGTCCTTCACGATCAGGTCGAACACGCTGCCCGCCGCTGCCAGCGCCCTCTCGGCGATCACCGGCGTTGTTGCGGGTGCGGCGGCTGTTGCCGTGGTGGTGACCGGCGGGCTGGGCTCCATCCTGGAGATGCAGGCGCTCGGCGTGTTTGCGAGGATGCCATGCGCCTCGGCGCAGGAGCGTGCGAGCACCGTTGCGCTGCCGTACTTCCTGTCGGTGTTCGCTGCCCTTGACCCGCTGTGGATGGTGGTGGGCAACGCGCTGCTGGCCGCTGCGTTTGGGTGCGTGCACTGCGGTGTGACGGCGGCCTTCCAGCGGTGGCGCGGCGTGGACGCGGCGAGTGCGTGGGCTGCGATGCGCTTCCCGAGCCTGACGTACGTTGTGGCGCACGCGATGCACCTAGGCATATTCTTCGGCTCCGTGCTTGCACTGGCGATGCCCGACGCCCGCGTGCAGTACCGCGTGATTGGTGTTGTTGGCGTGCTGTACGGTGTGGCGTTTCCTGCTGGCGTGTGCTACTTGATTGCCCGCCACGTGGGCGCGAGCTTCACGAAGTACTGGCAGTTTTCGAGGAAGTCGCTGCACGAGCGCCTGCTGTACCCCGTCGGGTATTGGCACCCCGCGGCGCAGCAGCGGATGTACGGCGGCATGCTGACGAACATGAGGGGCAGCCACGTGTACTGGTGCGTGTTCCAGCTGTCGGTGC
>NW_899316.1:0-889 GCF_000209065.1 Trypanosoma cruzi | reverse complement strand
TATCCGCTGCTTGGAGGAATTTCGCGAGCTCTTGCCCACACGGGTGCTGCACTAGGCTGATCGTTTTCGAGCGGCTGCTGCATCACAAGTCGTGGTCTAAATTTTTGTTTCAAATTATGAATGGTGGGAGTCAGAGGCACTCTCTGTCAATATCTGTTTGCGTGTTCACACACTGGACACCAAACAACCCTGAATTATCCGCTGCTTGGAGGAATTTCGCGAGCTCTTGCCCACACGGGTGCTGCACTCGGCTGATCGTTTTCGAGCGGCTGCTGCATCACACGTCGTGGTCTAAATTTTTGTTTCAAATTATGAATGGTGGGGGTCAGAGACGCTCTCTGTCACTATCTGTTTGCGTGTTCACACACTGGACGCCAAACAACCCTGAATTATCCGCTGCTTGGAGGAATTTCGCGAGCTCTTGCCCACACGGGTGCTGCACTCGGCTGATCGTTTTCGAGCGGCTGCTACATCACATGTCGTGGTCTAAATTTTTGTTTCCGATTGTGAATGGTGGGGGTCAGAGACGCTCTCTGTCACTATCTGTTTGCGTGTTCACACACTGGACACCAAACAACCCTGAATTATCCGCTGCTTGGAGGAATTTCGCGAGCTCTTGCCCACACGGGTGCTGCACTCGGCTGATCGTTTTCGAGCGGCTGCTGCATCACACGTCGTGGTCTAAATTTTTGTTTCAAATTATGAATGGTGGGGGTCAGAGACGCTCTCTGTCACTATCTGTTTGCGTGTTCACATACTGGACGCCAAACAACCCTGAATTATCCGCTGCTTGGAGGAATTTCGCGAGCTCTTGCCCACACGGGTGCTGCACTCGGCTGATCGTTTTCGAGCGGCTGCTGCATCACACGTCGTGGTCTAAATTTTTGTT
>NW_899315.1:0-889 GCF_000209065.1 Trypanosoma cruzi | reverse complement strand
GATGGAGAGAGGCCGCAGCATGGACTCGTTGCCCCAGAGTGTTACTGTGGTTCCTCGTGGTGAACGTCCCATGAGCAGTAAGTCGTTTGGTGTCTCCTTGGTGCACGAGAACGAGATGGAGGGAGGCCGCAGCATGGAGTCGTTGCCCCAGAGTGTTACTGTGGTTCCTCGTGGTGAACGTCCCATGAGCAGTAAGTCGTTTGGTGTCTCCTTGGTGCACGAGAACGAGATGGAGGGAGGTCGCAGCATGGACTCGTTGCCCCAGAGTGTTACTGTGGTTCCTCGTGGTGAACGTCCCATGAGCAGTAAGTCGTTTGGTGTCTCCTTGGTGCACGAGAACGAGATGGAGGGAGGCCGCAGCATGGAGTCGTTGCCCCAGAGTGTTACTGTGGTTCCTCGTGGTGAACGCCCCATGAGCAGTAAGTCGTTTGGTGTCTCCTTGGTGCACGAGAACGAGATGGAGGGAGGTCGCAGCATGGACTCGTTGCCCCAGAGTGTTACTGTGGTTCCTCGTGGTGAACGTCCCATGAGCAGTAAGTCGTTTGGTGTCTCCTTGGTGCACGAGAACGAGATGGAGGGAGGCCGCAGCATGGAGTCGTTGCCCCAGAGTGTTACTGTGGTTCCTCGTGGTGAACGTCCCATGAGCAGTAAGTCGTTTGGTGTCTCCTTGGTGCACGAGAACGAGATGGAGGGAGGTCGCAGCATGGACTCGTTGCCCCAGAGTGTTACTGTGGTTCCTCGTGGTGAACGTCCCATGAGCAGTAAGTCGTTTGGTGTCTCCTTGGTGCACGAGAACGAGATGGAGGGAGGCCGAAGCATGGAGTCGTTGCCCCCAGAGTGTTACTGTGGTTCCTCGTGGTGAACGTCCCATGAGCAGTAAGTCGTTTGG
>NW_899314.1:0-889 GCF_000209065.1 Trypanosoma cruzi | reverse complement strand
TATTGGGTTGCATCACGTCACCGCTCACCGCTGCGCCACCGAATAACGTGAAATAAAGTTCCATAACACCACATCTACAAGGCAAACACACATGCACCGCTCCAACAATTGCTCATTGTGTAAAATCACACGGTACCACACTATCTCTCTAATCAAAGATTTGCCGTCAACAGTCACGACGGCATTGAGGAACAGCGTCAAGACAATCCCTGAGCGCCATCCCCGCCTCGGCGAGAGACCGACTCTGGGAACCCTGCAGTCCATTGCCGTTCCGGGAAGGACTCCTGCCACCGCCAATCGTGTTCCTCTGTCGCGTTGCCGCACGGAGCTTTTTTCGCAAAACAACGGGCTTCATTTTAAACACTTACCCATGGGATTGCAAGCAGCAGGCGCAGGGCGCACCACCTCATTGTCCATTCTCAATAAAGAGAGCATGGGCGCCAATTTGCCGCAGCACTCACAAATGTGCTTCTGTTGTTTCCCGCGTGTTTTCCCAGACAAATCGTATTGCCCGTACCGCGGTAACACGTACCCCCGGACCTCAAAGTACTGCAATTTGCTCCGGCACGACGCGGGTGTTCCGAACACTTGTGGATGCCGTCAGTACTCAATGGTATGCGGCGCCTCATTCCATGCGATCACACGGAGTGCACCATTTCCTCAATCGGAATTATTCTTCGTCCACCCTTAAGGACGCTTCTATTAGTGATGGGCCTTAGAGCACAATAGAGGAAAATAGACAATGCAGTAGCACTGCGCCACCACTGGCCGCAATAATACTCTCATAAAAGAGCAATTCTCCGATTACGCACAGTATACACACACAACTATCCAAAAATATATGGAACAACCCCTAGTACTTCATATCGAAAACCAAAGCACCCCTTCC
>NW_899313.1:0-889 GCF_000209065.1 Trypanosoma cruzi | reverse complement strand
AAACACACACACACATGCACACACATGCCGTGCTTAAAACGCTGAGAATGCACGCACGCACAGGATTGTGGCTGCCGAGGCCCTCGCGAGGGGGAAAAAACCTGCATTTTTTTTTTTTGACATGTTGCTCGGTGTGTGCTGACGCGTGAAGAATAACAACACGCCCCAATAAGCAGAAAAGAAGTAAAACAAAATGGCGCTGAGCGGCACACCGGTAAGCCAAAAATACGCAATCACCAATAAAAAAGCCGGCGATCACCCAGCAGGCACATCAAGCGTCCTCAAAACCAACCTGGAACAGACAAAAAAAAAGAGGCAATCATAGAAAACAAAGATCCCCGCCCCCAAACAGGAAAAACATTAAAGAAAACGCGATTCTTTTTTTTGTCCTTACTGCCGGGGTTGGCCGCCGCAAGAAATAAAAAATGGTAGGGCGGTGGCCCCGGACGCTAGATACAGGACGACGTGTCGAATTATCCAAGTTGCAGCGGCTGCCCCGGACGTTAGATACGGCACGACGTGTCGAATTATCCAAGCTGCAGCGGTGGCCTCGGGCGTTAGATATATGACGACTTACAGTAGTAACCACGCTGCGGCTGCGCATCCTAAACACGTCTTTTTCGTTTTCCAGGGGACAACGCAAATGTGCTCGATTGTTCGAAGATCGACATTAATACTTTACGTGAAAAGGAGTCGCGCGACCGCATTTTTTTAGCTCAGTGGCAAACACGCTCACAATGTCATCCGGGGACGCGGGTTCGATTCCCGCAGAAGCCTAAGTTTTTTCCATTTTTTTTTTTTTTTGAATTCTTGTTTCATATTGCTTTTTAAACTTCTGGTTTGCAGGACGGTGGTGCGAGTTCTGCAATCGCACTGATTCCATCTGTTT
>NW_899312.1:0-889 GCF_000209065.1 Trypanosoma cruzi | reverse complement strand
AAAGAACAACGTCAGCGAAGTTATGAAGTTTTTGAAGACAGTATCTTGCGTGGAGAATCTTTAAGTGAATTTCCACCATCAGATCTCATTAATTTATGGGATTTATTGACAAGCCATGGTATTCTTGAAGAATTTATTTGGTTGAAAGATTCTGGTGGTAAGACTCTTTTTTTGATTCCGCTTCTTACTCATTATCGTGAAGAATTTGTTCGATATTTGATTGATTTGGTTCATGCCGATCTTCTTGAAGATATATTACAGTCTACCGTTTATGAGTTGAAAGATCAGCCTGTATTACTTTTAAATGTACTGGATTCCATTACGAGAATTTCTGCTTTGGCAACACGTTCTTATCATTCGCTTATGACGGAGCTTTACTTGGAGCATGCCCCAGAGAAATTATTATCTTTTATCCAACATCCTCAGGTGGGTGGATTAAATTTGAAAAAACTTGCCAGAATTGTTGAAAATCGAAAGATGTTTCGAGAACTTGTTTATCTTGTTGGAAAAACTGGTAATGATATGGAGGCCATTCGCATGGCTATTCGATGTATGAAGAGTGTTCCACTTGCGATGGAATACATTAAGGATCACCCTGATGATACTCGGCTTTGGGACTTGGTTATGACGAATGTGGTTCAATCTCCTGTTCTTATAGCTGATTTTTTGGAAGCAGCTGGTGACCTTGTGGATATGAAGGCATTTTTGCAGTCCATTCCCACTCCAAATCGTCTCAATATTTTTCATGGAGGGCCGCGTTTAAAGAAAGTGCTTCAGGGTAAATCGTGCTTTGAACGCATTGCGAGGTCCTCTGTAGATTCTATCTCCGTAGATAATTACGTTTCACTTGTCCGATTGAGACAGCAAAATTGCAGGGGGGCGCGTTGTA
>NW_899311.1:0-889 GCF_000209065.1 Trypanosoma cruzi | reverse complement strand
TATCCGCTGCTTGGAGGATTTCGCGAGCTCTTGCCCACACGGGTGCTGCACTCGGCTGATCGTTTTCGAGCGGCCGCTGCATCACACGTTGTGGTCCAAATTTTTGTTTCCGATTGTGAATGGTGGGAGTCAGAGGCACTCTCTGTCAATATCTGTTTGCGTGTTTATATACTGGACACCAAACAACCCTGAACTATCCGCTGCTTGGAGGAATTTCGCGAGCTCTTGCCCACACGGGTGCTGCACTCGGCTGATCGTTTTCGAGCGGCCGCTGCATCACACGTTGTGGTCCAAATTTTTGTTTCCGATTGTGAATGGTGGGAGTCAGAGGCACTCTCTGTCAATATCTGTTTGCGTGTTCACACACTGGACACCAAACAACCCTGAACTATCCGCTGCTTGGAGGAATTTCGCGAGCTCTTGCCCACACGGGTGCTGCACTCGGCTGATCGTTTTCGAGCGGCCGCTGCATCACACGTTGTGGTCCAAATTTTTGTTTCCGATTGTGAATGGTGGGAGTCAGAGGCACTCTCTGTCAATATCTGTTTGCGTGTTCACACACTGGACACCAAACAACCCTGAACTATCCGCTGCTTGGAGGAATTTCGCGAGCTCTTGCCCACACGGGTGCTGCACTCGGCTGATCGTTTTCTAGCGGCCGCTGCATCACACGTTGTGGTCCAAATTTTTGTTTTCTATTGTGAATGGTGGGAGTCAGAGGCACTGTCTGTCAATATCTGTTTGCGTGTTCACACGCTGGACACCAAACAACCCTGAAATATCCGCTGCTTGGAGGAATTTCGCGAGCTCTTGCCCACACGGGTGCTGCACTCGGCTGATCGTTTTCGAGCGGCCGCTGCATCACACGTTGTGGTCCAAATTTTTGTTT
>NW_899310.1:0-889 GCF_000209065.1 Trypanosoma cruzi | reverse complement strand
GGAACCCGGGGTGCCGTACCCTTCCCACTTTTTTTTTTTCTTTCCGCCACCGCGCGCCGCCAGTCGCTTTTTCACCGAGCCGAGGCGGGCGGTGGGTGGGCTTTTCGAGCGCGCGGGCGCCGCAGCAAAAAAGAAAAATTGCTGACGCAGTTCCCGCGCCACATGTGGGGAAGCGAAGCGTCCGGAGGTTTCGTGGCAAAATCCGGAAAGGGGCCCGCGGAGCCTCATTTTCCATGTGTTTTTTTTTTCCTTTTAAAAATTTCTTCTTGCCGTTTTTCCTAAATTTTTTCCCCCTGTTTTCATCATCTCCCGTGGCGTCGGCGGTTGCACATCGCGTGGCGCGTCGCCGGGTACGACCATACTTGGCCGAGTGCACCACATCCCGTCCGATTTGTGAAGTTAAGCGGCCACAGGCCTCGTTAGTACGGCGATCAGTGATGGCGCTGGAACCCGGGGTGCCGTACCCTTCCCACTTTTTTTTTTTCTTTCCGCCACCGCGCGCCGCCAGTCGCTTTTTCACCGAGCCGAGGCGGGCGGTGGGTGGGCTTTTCGAGCGCGCGGGCGCCGCAGCAAAAAAGAAAAATTGCTGACGCAGTTCCCGCGCCACATGTGGGGAAGCGAAGCGTCCGGAGGCTTCGTGGCAAAATCCGGAAAGGGGCCTGCGGAGCCTCATTTTCCATGTGTTTTTTTTTGCCTTTTAAAAATTTCTTCTTGCCGTTTTTCCTAAATTTTTTCCCCCTGTTTTCATCATCTCCCGTGGCGTCGGCGGTTGCACATCGCGTGGCGCGTCGCCGGGTACGACCATACTTGGCCGAGTGCACCACATCCCGTCCGATTTGTGAAGTTAAGCGGCCACAGGCCTCGTTAGTACGGCGATCAGTGATGGCGC
>NW_899309.1:0-889 GCF_000209065.1 Trypanosoma cruzi | reverse complement strand
CCCTTGCCTGTTGTTTTCCGTCCGGTGTGGCACTGCGGTGCACGGGCGAAGTAGTCGTTTGGATCCTTTTGTGGTGCGTCGCGTCTCACGCTTTGCTGCGCCGTTGGTTTGTGGGGGACGAAGTTGTGCCACGACGCGTGGGCATGATGCCAGCCGCACAGAGCGCAAGGAGGACGTTGTGACGCCGTGGGGTGTTGCCGCCACGGGCCCGAGGGGTGTGGACTATGACCGCGTCCTCGCACGATTCAGGTCGGAGCCCGTTGATGAGCCCCTTCTGCAGCGGCTGGAGGAAACATGCAACGGACGGGGGGAGCACCGCACAAGAGGAGGCGGGACGAATGGCATTGCAACATTTTTTCCGCCGCGGCATCGTCTTCTCCCACAGGGATTTTGGAGCCGCCCTTGACTGCGTGCGTGCGTCCTTTGCGACGGGGACACACCGCGCGTACTTGTACACTGGTCGTGGACCGAGCGCGCAGTCGATGCACATTGGCCATGTCATGCCGTTTTTATTGACGCGGTACCTGCAGGATGCGCTCGGTCTTCCGTTGGTGATCCAGATAACCGATGATGAGAAGCACTTCTTCCGCGACATTCCCGTCAGCGGGGAGAGGGCGAGCGGGTTGGTGGTGGAGAACATAAAAGACATCATTGCCTTTGGCTTCGATCCACGCAAGACATTTATATTCCGCAACACGGTGTACATGGGGGACATGTACCCAACTGTCGTGCAGGTGCAGCGCATGTTGACGCTGAGCGCCGTGAGGAATGCATTTGGCCTGAAGGATAGCGACAATGTTGGAAAGGCAGCCTTTCCAGCGGTGCAGGCCGCACCGTGTTTTAGCAGTGCCTTCCCCCCGTGTGCTACGACGGCTAGCTGGGACCCGCC
>NW_899308.1:0-889 GCF_000209065.1 Trypanosoma cruzi | reverse complement strand
GGGCCTCCACATGCAGGCTTACATACTGAGAGACTTTTGGTTGTGACTTGCCCCACACGCCTGGAAGTGTCCCGACTGCCTCCGTCCACGTTGCCCCCATGTCACGCGACTCGTACACCCTCTGGCCATTCTCGCAGTCAACAATCATGAGAAGTGATCCCTCCCACTCGGTGATGCGGGGGTGGTAGCATTTCGCAGGGGACATGCCCTCAGATAGCGACCAGGTACTGCCGTTGTCCGTCGAGTAAATGATCATGGAGAAACCGTCATTTTCTGCTTCATTCCTCGCACTCACAGGAAACACAATGGTGCCATCCTCCATCAGAACACCTGAGCCACCAGAAGAAGCAAAATTCTTCAATCCAGCTTTGGGTGTCTTTAAAGTAGTCTGGCCTAACGATGTGGGTGAGCCCCACGTGATCCATCCACTCGGCTCGCCCGCCGTAGGCTTCGTGACATCACCCACAACCAGTTCCAGATCCAGGCTGTCCCGTTTCCAACTCCCACCACTTTCATTGAGCATGTCATAGCTTGTCGCAAGAAGAAACACCTTATTACCCTTCGTTGTTGTTGTGGGGTTGAACACAACACCCACACGATTCGTTCCATCCGTTGCATCAAGCACGGTGTGTGCCTTCCATGTACTTTCACTCACCTTTTCAACAAGAGTGGACCAATTCCACGAAGAGTCAATGTACTTCGCAACAAAATCAGAAGAAAGTGGCTTAAGTACTTTACCATTAACGGCATATTCGGCATACACGCGACCTTCGGCAAAAGCAGCAATTACTCCACCAGCGCTGACAAGAGAGGGTGAGGCAAATGAATCCCACTTCGTCCCTGGAGTACCTCCACCTTTCGACAGTACCGGCGTCGTCTGCGGCACAAA
>NW_899307.1:0-889 GCF_000209065.1 Trypanosoma cruzi | reverse complement strand
GTGGCGCTGGTACTTCAGGACGGCAGCAAGGGCTTCGTGTACGTGGATGGTGTAATTGTGGGGAGCTCGGCGACGTTGCCAACAACTGATACGCGGGGACATGGAATCACACATTTCTGCATTGGGGGTGACGAGGGGGACATCAACAGCAGTGTGACAGTGACGAACGTCTTTCTGTCAACCGCCTACTGAGTGTCGGTGAAATAAAAATGGTCAAGAAGAGCGACGGCAAAAAAGAGAAAAGGTGACGACTCCATGCGTGAGGGGTTGTCGCAGTTGCTGCTGCTGCTGCTGCTGGGGCTGAGCGGCTTTGTGGCCCTTTACTGAGAAATCGCGGTGAGGACTTCCTGCTTCCGGCGGGAACATATGCGTCTGTCCACGCACTCTTTTAAGTAATTGCCACTTTCTGTGACGCCTTGTTTTAACCATTTTATTTTACTTTGTACCCCCTTCGCCGCGCAGGTCCCTTCCTCCATGTGGAAGCATGCTGTCCCCAGCACCGCGTTTTTTCTTGTTGGTTTTTTATTGTTTTCTTTTCATTTGTGTTGTGGTCCTTCGACAACGGCGGGATCTGCTCAGTTTTATTTTCTTTTTTAAGTGATCATGGGCGCTCTCGGCACCGTGTGCCACGCCGATGGTGCCGGCTAGTAAAAGAGACAATGGAATGGGGGCACGAAACCACGCCGAGTGTTCCAGTGGAATATAAATAATGTGTGGGCACCGGGGATTTAAACGACTGGAAGGAGTGTAACGTATTTATTTATTTTTTATCTTCAGGCGAGACACGCGCACCAATTTGGAGGCCACGCACCAGCGTGCAGTTTTTTTTTTCGTTTTTTAGTGAATGCATAATGGAGGACGGATTTGTCTTTTTTTTTTTTTTTTTAAA
>NW_899306.1:0-889 GCF_000209065.1 Trypanosoma cruzi | reverse complement strand
TTTGCCCCGTTATGTATGTTATGTTTTTATTTATATATATGTATGTATGTATTCATATATTACTTTGCTTTTTCACAGCAACGTTACCCCTCCTCCACGCTGCCGCCGCATTTCGCCTCATACTCCGACAGTTTTTTCTTTGCCTCTTCCAGCTGCGCCTCCAGCGACCCGTAGGTTGGGCGTGTCACTTCGCCCTCTTCCAGGCCGTTCTCCACCAGCCAATTCTTGTCCGGGAACTTTGTCATGTAGTTGCGGATGCCATCCGGGAATACCACAACGCACCGCTGGTCAGGACGAAGATCTTTCGCTGCCTGCAGCACACCCCACATGGCGGCACCACTGCTCCCTCCGACGAGGAGCGCCTCTTCGCGGTGAACCTCCGACGCCAGCGCAAAGCTTTCCTTGTCAGCGGACTTCACCCACCGATCAACGTACTTCCGTTCGCAGACATCTGGCACAAAATCGTACCCGATGCCCTCAACGAGGTACGGCTTCGGATCCAGCGGTACCGAGGGATCGGCCAAAATGCTCCCGTACGGATCGACGCCGACAATGACAATGTTGGGCAGCAATTCCTTTAATCGTTTTGCCACTCCGGCCATTGTGCCGCCCGTCCCAGTGGTGAACACCGCCATGTCAACCTTTCCACCGCACTGATCGTAAATCTCCTGAGCCGTACCTTCGTAGTGCGCCTTCGGATTGCTTGGGTTCCGGTACTGGTCCAGCAACACGTAGCCCTTCTCCTTCTCCAGACGCCGAGCCATGCCAATGAGACTATCCGGGTGGTCCCATGGCAATGCGGTCTCCGTTCGAATCACCTCTGCTCCCAGGGCCTGGAGGGTCACCTCCTTCTCATGTGACATCTTTTTGGGCATGGTGATGATCATGG
>NW_899305.1:0-889 GCF_000209065.1 Trypanosoma cruzi | reverse complement strand
GGGGAAGGGGAGAACAACAACACCACGGCGTTGTGTCCTCCTCGCCAGCGGCGGTGGGAGTGGTGGGGGGAGGTGACGCGGAGGGCGGCCGGAACCAGCAATAGGGTCGAAAAGAGCCGTGGGAGAAATTCCTTTGAAATAGCATGGAGGAAGAAACATAATCTTTACTCGTATCTTCCTCCCCCTGTCGCTGTGTGTGTGTGTCTGCCGCATCTGTCGGGGCCTCCCTCGCAGAGGCACATGATCCCCCTCCCCTTTCCACTGCCCGCCTGCATGTATGCGTCCTTGCTGTTGTTGTTTTGGCTGCTGTGCATCTCCCGCCCTCTCTGTCTCTTGCACTCCTTCCATTTATACGCGGATGCATTTGGGTGCGCTCCGCTTGTATGCCACCAACACCACTAGGAGGAATACACACACCTTGAGATATTTCCGCGCTAGCCCACCCGACGAGGCCACCGAAACGGAAAGAAAAAGAAAAAGAAAGGAGTATTGGGGAGACAACATAAATACTGAGGTGGCATATATCCACACGTCTCTGAAAAGAAAGAAGAGCAATGGGCTTTGATTTTGGCTGTCTGTTAAAGCTGTGCAGCACAGTGCTGAAGCCGGGTGAAGCCCCGGGGTCAATCAACTACATGGAAATCGGACTGAACCTTATCAAGATTGCAGCCCCGTATATTGTCCAGTACCTTGGTCTTATGGAACGCCCACCGAGGGTTGACGTTGAGGAGTTCTTCCAGCAGGCGGAGGTGACGAGGGGTTTTAAGCCGTGGGAGACGAGAACCCATGTGAGCGGCACCTTTCGTGCCCTTTTCATCGGCATCAACTACTACGGCATCAGTGCCGAGCTCTCCGGCTGTTGCAATGATGTGAAACAAATAATTGCCAC
>NW_899304.1:0-889 GCF_000209065.1 Trypanosoma cruzi | reverse complement strand
GCCGTTTTGCGACGGGGCTTGAGGTTGCTGCGCTCCACGGTGAACGATGACCGATTGTCGACGTCTGCGCTGCTGCCTGACCGCATTCGTTATGCCTCTGCGAGGGAGCGTGAAACGATGTTTTCGAAGCATTGCGGGCACTTCTGCGCGTATTACAAAAGCAGTTGTTTTGTGTCTGTTATGTTGACACGCCTGGCGATCAGTACGGTGGGATATTTTGACGAGAACTTCTACCCGGCTTGCGTGGAGGATGTCGACTACAGCTAACGTCTCCGTTTGCCTGGATTTCAGGAGCGGAATGTCTTATGCGGCAAATTTGTGCATCGTGGCAGCTCGAATATTCGTTTCTCTAATAAAATGGAGCTGCCGGACGCTCTCTGGTACCGTCGCGTCAAGTCTTTGAGTGCGAACGATGCATATGCCATGATGAAGTGGAACCGTCCACGGGCGTGCAGTGGCGGGTGCAAGGAGCCATATGACGGCATGGTCCCCCGCAGACGTTTGGGTGAAGGATGAGGCACGCATACAGCGCATTCGGGCCTACGGGCATGATGAGGAGCAAGGGGTTCCAAAGGTTGAGTACGACAGGACTCTTTTGCATCCTTTCACGACGAAAGGAAGATGAACTGGCGCCAGTCGCATGTTTTTTGTTTTTATTATTTTGTTTTATTTTTCACTTCAATTATTAAAAGTTCTTATTTTATTTACACAAACGATATTTAAGCGAGTACGCCATGGGTTTTAAAGAGCGCAAACATATGTTTGGCCTGACAGGGGGAGGGCGCAGCGTCCAAACGCGGCCGTGTAGCCGAGGGTAGGAGAGGGAAGTAGCAATTAAGAAAAATGAAGATGATGGATGGGGGAGAAATGAAAGGGGAGGGAAGCAGAA
>NW_899303.1:0-889 GCF_000209065.1 Trypanosoma cruzi | reverse complement strand
TTGAAAGAGAGTGTCTCTGACCACCACCATCCATAATTCGAAACAAAAATTTAGACCACAGCGTGTGGTGCAGCAGCCGCTCGAAAACGATCCGCCGAGTGCAGCACCGTTGTGGGCAAGAGCTCGCGAAATTCCTCCAAGCAGCGGATAATTCCGGGTTGTTTGGCGTCCAGTGTGTGAACACGCAAACAGACATTGAAAGAGAGTGTCTCTGACCACCACCATCCATAATTCGAAACAAAAATTTAGACCACAGCGTGTGGTGCAGCAGTCGCTCGAAAACGATCCGCCGAGTGCAGCACCGTTGTGGGCAAGAGCTCGCGAAATTCCTCCAAGCAGCGGATAGTTCCGGGTTGTTTGGCGTCCAGTGTGTGAACACGCAAACAGACACTGAAAGAGAGTGTCTCTGACCACCATCATCCATAATTCGAAACAAAAATTTAGACCACAGCGTGTGGTGCAGCAGCCGCTCGAAAACGATCCGCCGAGTGCAGCACCGTTGTGGGCAAGAGCTCGCGAAATTCCTCCAAGCAGCGGATAATTCAGGGTTGTTTGGCGTCCAGTGTGTGAACACGCAAACAGACATTGAAAGAGAGTGTCTCTGACCACCACCATCCATAATTCGAAACAAAAATTTAGACCACAGCGTGTGGTGCAGCAGCCGCTCGAAAACGATCAGCCGAGTGCAGCACCGTTGTGGGCAAGAGCTCGCGAAATTCCTCCAAGCAGAGGATAGTTCCGGGTTGTTTGGCGTCCAGTGTGTGAACACGCAAACAGACATTTGAAGAGAGTGTCTCTGACCACCATCATCCATAATTCGAAACAAAAATTTAGACCACAGCGTGTGGTGCAGCAGCCGCTCGAAAACGATTATCCGAGTGCAGCACCG
>NW_899302.1:0-889 GCF_000209065.1 Trypanosoma cruzi | reverse complement strand
TCGCCGATTGCAAAATATAATTCATCAAAATAAAAAACTTTGCGGAACAAAGAAAGTTCTCGCGGACATTGACGCTTGAGCTCTTTGCCGCCTCTTTCAAAGATGCCGTCGCCTCCTGCTGCTTTTTCGGATGCCGATCCTCCTTCTGTTGTGCGTATTGTTGTTCCAACTGCTGCAGGTATTGCAGCAGTCGATGCTCCTTGTACGGCTCAATGACACTCTGAACCGTATGCCCGTCCTTCACAATCTCAATGATGCCAGAGGATGATGAAAGCGGCATGACATGATAGGTGGGAAGCACAACGTGACGCAATTGTTTGTAGAGCACCCACTGAAGAAACCGCGAGGCAATGCACATCACTTTATCCTTTTCAAGACTTTCATTTTTGTAAAGAATACACCGCGTCTCTCCTCTCTCGTCAATGAGAGGAATCAGCACGGGCCGCTGCTTTGAGTGCATCGCCACGATGCCACCAAAATCAATTTCGTTCAGCACGACACTGGTGTCAAATGGAAAAAGTATCGGGCTAATTGTGTGCCTGTTTATCATTGCTGTGTCGTGCACCTCCCTTGAAACAACCAACAAACCGGCCTTTCGCAGGTTCTTGTACAACAACTCACGCGTTCTGGAAATATCGTTTTGTTTGAAGCTATCAGTCCACGCAGACCTCAACACGTCTAAAAATCGCAGCGTATTCAAAAAGTGTACATGTGTTTCAGGTCGCTCTTTGCAATCACATCAATCACAAGACCCCGCAGCGTCTGGTAGCCCAGTTCGTCATACCGAGAGCGGGTGAACGTCTCTTGGGAATCATGAGCGCCAGGCGTCGGTCCTGAGCAGAGAACTCAGGAGTACGGACGTGACATGTGGCTGGCACGTCTTTAGCTC
>NW_899301.1:0-889 GCF_000209065.1 Trypanosoma cruzi | reverse complement strand
GTGCCTTGTGTTTCAGCAGGCACACACAACCACACACAGGATGCACATTGCAGTGGATATGAATGCTCCTTTTGCAGTGCATGCTGGCAGTTGCGTGTGGCGACTGTTGTCTTCTTCCGTGGCCATGAGGAGAAGGGAGGAGAGGGAGTGCGCAGCCCGAGTCTATTTTCCTGCAGGTGTGGTACACCGCGTGTGACTGCGTTGAGTTGGGCTCCGTGTCCCATGGAGGGCGGGATGGCAGGAAATTTTTTTGCCGCGTGATGGATGGATGAGGGTTTGCTTGCGCGTGTGCGTAGTGTGGTGGCCGCGGTGTTTTTTGCCATTTCCCTGGGGCTGTAGCGATGAGCTTGGGGAGATGGTGGTGGATGTCTTCTCCTCCTGCATGGTGGGTGGCTGCTGGCGTTGTGTGCCTTCGTTGCGTGGATGCCGTCTCGTGGTGTGTGAACTGTGCGGCTGGGCCTGCTGCCCTCTCCTCATGCTGTCTGCTCTCACTCGCTGTATCCACTGCACTCCGTCACTCTCCCTCCCGTTCCATTCCTTTTTCTTCTGGCTCACGGATCAGCTCACTGACACCAGCGACTCCACTACGGGTGATGGTGATGATGACTGCGATGATGACGATTGTGGCGGTGCGGCACCGTGTCTGTCCTTTCGCTCTTGTGCTTCTACTGCTGCAGTTCCGTGTGTGTGACGGCGACTGGGAGCCCGAGTCTCTTTTCCTGCGGGTGTGATGCGCGCGGGGGATGTGTCGTGTGCTCCGAGTGACGGCAGCCTGAGCTATCGCGTGCGTGGGTGTGTGGGCGTGGAAGTGGTGTTCTGCTGCGAGTGCTGAGACTCAGCGTGAGAATTATACGTTCAGTGGCTTTGAATTGCGCATGCATGGCAGGAA
>NW_899300.1:0-889 GCF_000209065.1 Trypanosoma cruzi | reverse complement strand
CGAAAACGATCAGCCGAGTGCAGCACCCGTGTGGCAAGAGCTCGCGAAATTCCTCCAAGCAGCGGATAATTCAGGGTTGTTTGGTGTCCAGTGTGTGAACACGCAAACAGATAGTGACAGAGAGTACCTCTGACCCCCATCATTCATAATTGGAAACAAAAATTTAGACCACGACGTGTGATGTAGCAGCCGCTCGAAAACGATCAGCCGAGTGCAGTACCCGTGTGGGCAAGAGCTCGCGAAATTCCTCCAAGCAGCGGATAGTTCAGGGTTGTTTGGTGTCCAGTGTGTGAACACGCAAACAGATAGTAACAGAGAGTGCCTCTGACCCCCATCATTCATAATTGGAAACAAAAATTTAGACCACGACGTGTGATGTAGGAGCCGCTCGAAAACGATCAGCCGAGTGCAGCACCCGTGTGGGCAAGAGCTCGCGAAATTCCTCCAAGCAGCGGATAATTCAGGGTTGTTTGGTGTCCAGTGTGTGAACACGCAAACAGATAGTAACAGAGAGTACCTCTGACCCCCATCATTCATAATTGGAAACAAAAATTTAGACCACGACGTGTGATGTAGCAGCCGCTCGAAAACGATCAGCCGAGTGCAGTACCCGTGTGGGCAAGAGCTCGCGAAATTCCTCCAAGCAGCGGATAATTCAGGGTTGTTTGGTGTCCAGTGTGTGAACACGCAAACAGATAGTAACAGAGAGTACCTCTGACCCCCACCATTCATAATTGGAAACAAAAATTTAGACCACGACGTGTGATGCAGCAGCCGCTCGAAAACGATCAGCCGAGTGCAGCACCCGTGTGGGCAAGAGCTCGCGAAATTCCCCCAAGCAGCGGATAGTTCAGGGTTGTTTGGTGTCCCAGTGTGTGAACACGCACAC
>NW_899299.1:0-889 GCF_000209065.1 Trypanosoma cruzi | reverse complement strand
AAAAGAAGTAAAACAAAATGGCGCTGAGCGGCACACCGTAAGCCCAAAAATACGCAATCACCAATAAAAAAGCCGGCGATCACCCAGCAGGCACATCAAGCTTCCTAAAAACCAACCTGGAACAGACAAAAAAAAAGAGACAATCATAGAAAACAAAGATCCCCGCCCCCAAACAGGAAAAACATTAAAGAAAACGCGATTCTTTTTTTTGTCCTTACTGCCGGGGTTGGCCGCTGCAAGAAATAAAAAATGGTAGGGCGGTGGCCCCGGACGTTGGATACAACACGACGTGTCGAATTATCCAAGTTTGCAGCGGCTGCCCCGGACGTTAGATACAGGACGACGTGTCGAATTATCCAAGTTGCAGCGGCTGCCCCGGACGTTGGATACAACACGACGAATCGTAGTAACCACGCTGCGGCTGCGGCCCCGTACGAGAGATATATGACGAACTTATCGTAGTAACCACGCTGCGGCGGCGCACCCTAAACATGTCGTTTTCGTTTTCCAGGGGACAACGCAAATGTGCTCGATTGTTCGAAGATCGAAATTAATACTTTACGTGAAAAGGGGTCGCGCGACCGCATTTTTATAGCTCAGTGGCAAACACGCTCACAATGTCATCCGGGGACGCGGGTTCGATTCCCGCAGAAGCCTAAGTTTTTTCCATTTTTTTTTGAATTCTTGTTTCATATTGCTTTTTAAACTTCTGGTTTGCAGGACGGTGTGCGAGTTCTGCAATCGCACTGATTCCATCTGTTTCGTGGTTTGTGCGGCTGCGGCTGCGGTGGTGGCCGCGTGAGAGTGAGTGTGAGAGAGCCATGCACCGCCCGCACACACACTCTTCCTTCTCTCTCTGTGTGTGTGTGTCCCCTTGCATGGACTCTCG
>NW_899298.1:0-889 GCF_000209065.1 Trypanosoma cruzi | reverse complement strand
GGTACATGACGTGGTATTTGGCTATAAACCGAAGGAACTGATATTGTGTTTCGCCTAGATCCCATTATGGCACCAAGAAAAACCAAAGGAACGTTGACAAAGAGCCACATTCCCATAACGATGACTAAAGAAAACAGCGGAACAACAGCACTACTTGATTGTGACCATAACAGAAAATCCATCATAAAAAAAGTTCCGAAAGCCACTCCAGGAATAAGTGTTCCAGTAGCAAAAACATACTTCCACTTTCCCATATTCCACAGTTTGAGTAATCTTGCGGATGTATATCCAGCATACAAGCCCAACAGTGCAAAAAAAACCAGAAGTGCAGTAAATAAACTGCCGCGACTTTGTGGCGAAAAAAACCCTAGAGAGGCAAAAATGAGCACAGTAAATGTCATCCCTATAAGCTGCACCCCAGTTCCAGTAAAACAGGCGAGAAGCCATCCGTGTGATGGCGGACGAAAAACATCACGATTTAGCAACTTCCAACCTGTGTAATCTGGCACGTCATTTTCTTCAAGGTCAATAACATTCATCCTACTTAGATCTCGTCGAACAATACGAATCATGGATGCAGCAATAAATAGTGCAAGAAATACAACAAAAAGCGTAGAATTAATAATAGAATACCAATGAATATTCCTCCCATGAATATTTAGATAAACATCCCACCTAGAGGACCATTGATCCTCAGTTCGTATCCACGAAACACTATAGCTCCAAATAATACGATCATTTGTGACAGGCAGGGGATTTAGAGAGTTCACATCCTTTTCCGTCCACGATGCTTCACAGACATGTTCGGGACGATAATCCAAAGAGTATGGCTTACCAACAAAGGATAATATTCGATACTTCTGCACGAATTCCCCATTAGCGTTCCTTA
>NW_899297.1:0-889 GCF_000209065.1 Trypanosoma cruzi | reverse complement strand
ATTCACCTTTGCCCTGCGTAAAGCGGATTGGCCTGCTTTTACATCGTTGTGTGAAACCCTCCTTGCCACCGCGTCCACATGGTTGGATCCTCGCGGAGGCATCTTACGAGCAGCTGAGCGCCATATCCCGCGCGGCAGCCGTGACAGCTCCAAAAAGACATGGACACACGAAATGGAACAGGCCGAGTCCGCCGCCGAAGCAGCACACGAAGCACACACATTGCCTCACCCGGAGACAGCCTACTTTGAGCCGAATGCACCCGAAAAAAGGGAGGAACGAAATCAAGCCTTACGCCGTTGCTCCGCTGTGCCTCTGGAATCCCGCGCGAAAAGACTTGGAGCCTCACCCAGCCCGAGGTGGCGATATCTTCACGGCGTGGCGGCGCCGCACCCTCATCCTCTGGAATCGGTTGTGCTCCGCACTTAGCTTGGCCGCGTATGCGCCCTGCCTCGGCAACAGGCAAATCAGCTTGTCCGTCATTTTGTGCGGTTTCACGTGCCATACCGCCTTATGCTGCTGCTGCTCGCTGCACTCCTTTGGTTCCTGGTGGCTGGGAAATGGATCGGCCTTTCCCGCCGTATGTACTTGACGTGACCATCCGTGACTCTTTGCTTGGCTCAGCCCCTGGCCCCGACGACATGTTGAATGAATTCCTGCACCGTCCCGGGCCCGTTGCGCATGTCACACTTAGAACGATGATCCACAACTCCTTCGCAAACGGCAGCCTGCCTGGCTCCTGGAAAATGGGAGACGCTATTTCTATCCCCAAGCCCGGGAAGGATCCATGCCGCCCAGAGAGCTACAGAACTATCACGCCACTCTCTGTTTTACCAAAGTTAGCCGAAGGAATGATTCACCGCCGTCTGTCAGCGTTATGCCGCACCACCC
>NW_899296.1:0-889 GCF_000209065.1 Trypanosoma cruzi | reverse complement strand
GGCAATACAGAGAAAAAGAAATGCGAGAGGAAAGGGAGAAGGATATACAAAGAGAAAGAACAAAAACGCGGAGTGTGTGGCGCACAGTTGCGGCGGCAGCAGCAGTGGTGAGAGGGAACCCCCTTTCTGCCCTCCACCAGGCATCCACCCTGTTCCCTTCTTTTTATTCCCTTACCGAACCAAATAATAATAATAATAATAATAATAATAATAATAATAATAATAATAATAATAATAATAATAATAATAATAATAATAATAATAATAATAATAATAGTGTGGGTGGAAAAGAATTTCCTGTTAGGAAAGCCCAGTGCATCACAGAATAGGAGAAAGCAGGGCACAAAAGAAAAAGAAAAAGAAAGAAGGAAGGAAGGTCCACGGCAAATGCAGCACCTCTAGTCAACCTGCTCCATGCTCGATGTGCCAGCAACGGGCTCAGCGGGAACGGCGGCAGCGGGCTCCGCTTCCTCATTGCCGTTGTCTTCGTCGTCCAGCGAGAGGCCAAGCTTGATCATGCGGTGGATGCGTTCGGCGTACGACGTGGGATCGTCCAGCGTGAAACCAGACGTCAGCAGCGCGGTGTCAAAGAGCAGGTACACAAGGTCCTTCACGGCCTTGTCGTTCTCGTCCGCCTCCACGCGGCGTTTGAGCTCCTTCACAATGGGGTGAGCCGGGTTGATCTCCATCGTCTTCTTGGACATCATGTACGCAGACATGCTCGAGTCGCGCAGCGCCTGGTTGCGCATGATCTGCTCCATGTGTGCGCTCCACCCGAACTCCGACGTCACAAGGATGCACGGCGACGTCGCCAGGCGCTCCGACACCACCACCTTCTCCACCTTGTCGCCAAGCACATCCTTCATCGCCTTGCAGAGACGCTCGTACG
>NW_899295.1:0-889 GCF_000209065.1 Trypanosoma cruzi | reverse complement strand
GCAGCAGACTCGCTGTTGTTTTGCTGCCCAAAAAGAAAAGAAGCATTAATGTTCAAGGATGCACTCTGTCTGTTGATGCCTTTGGAAAACCTAACTGCCTTGTGAGAGGGGTGAAATGGAAGAAAGATGCGATTGAGAGCATTCGCTGCTCTCCTTGCTGTTTTATAAGTGTGCTGACCATCTCCTAATAACATTGATGTGGGAGATGGAAGTGATGCCCTTTTTCGTCCGGAAATGTATTTCCATGCGAGTGGCTCGCCTGGATTTAACTTGCTGATGCGACGTAGATACGTGTTGCGCAAGCGCTCTCGGAGCAGGAGGAAGAATTGACTCCTTGTCCGTTGCATTTCTGCCTCACGGTCGGGCGTCGGTAACTGTAGATAGCGGGCCTTGCTGTCGGTAGCAATCCGCTCTGCCTCCATGAGAGTGTCGTCCCAAAGCCTGGGACCGTCCTTGTGCATGCCGCGGGGGCAATGCCGTCGATACGAAGTTATAAGCGCTCTCGTGAAAGCCTTAATGCCGGTGGACTGCTTTTTATAGTCGTATGCCGGAAGTTGTGCGTCGAAGTCCTTGATGAATAAATCCCACTTGCACTTCCCCCAACTGTAGAAAAACTTAGGTGCCGAAGGGGGTGCCGAAGGTATGGTATCCTTAAATGCCTGATGCAGCGTAAATGTCAGCATATAATGATCACTAAGCGGCGACACGGAAGCTGACCAATCCGGCACAGTCAAATGCTTCGACCATGTCAGATCGATACAGGATCGTTCTCTTGTGCCACGGGCATGCGTGATCTCACCAGGGGTGTTAACCAAGGTGAGTCCCGCATCCGTGCACAGTTCTAAAAATTCTGCAGCAACCTCGCTTGGAGAAGTCTCCAAGAATGGCT
>NW_899294.1:0-889 GCF_000209065.1 Trypanosoma cruzi | reverse complement strand
CTGACGATCCTCAAACACTGCACCGCTGAGGGGCAGATTTGTCCAGACTTTACTGGGGGTACTCTTGAGTGTAATAAAAGGGATATTTTGACGAAGGAAAAAAGATCCATCATATTAAACTCCCTTCTTCCCCGAGCGTTCGGAATGCACACGGATCGTCTACTTGTTAAGCCTCTCACGGGCAGGGTTATTGTACCAAGGTACTCGTCAGGTATATGCGCGCAGTTTAAAATACCCAGCTCCCACCACACAGAGGGTGTGAGCGGTGCGGACATGTACTTGTATGTCTCCGCTGGCCCGACACAGGGTTCCACACTTGCGTGGGCTACTACATGCTTAAAATTACCCGATGGACGCCCTGTTGTCGGAGTGGTGAATTATGGCCCGAGCTCTGTCACTGATTCGGAGAACAGTGTTCGTGTTTCAGCGCATGAGGTTGCACATGCTATTGGGTTTGCTGTGTGGTTAATGAAAGAACGCAATATGTTGAAAGAGGTTTTGGATGTACGCGGCAAAGCAAAGGTACTGCAGGTGTCGTCACCCAAGACGGTGGAGAAGACTCGCGAGCACTTCAACTGCGTGAATGCTACCGGCATGGAGCTGGAGGATGAAGGTGGGAAAGGAACAGCATCGTCGCATTGGGAGAGACGCAACGCAAAGGACGAGCTGATGGCTGGTATTTCCGGAATCGGTTACTACACGTCCCTGACAATGGCTGCTTTGGAGGACACCGGGTTTTACAAGGCCAATTGGGGAATGGAGGAACCGATGTCATGGGGCAACAACTCCGGCTGCGCGCTGCTGACAGAGAAATGCCTGATAAATGGCGTCACCCAGTATCCAGAGATGTTTTGCACCGCTGAAACAGGTCTTCTTTCATGCACATCGG
>NW_899293.1:0-889 GCF_000209065.1 Trypanosoma cruzi | reverse complement strand
ATTGTGAATGGTGGGAGTCAGAGCCACTCTCTGTCAATATCTGTTTGCGTGTTCACACACTGGACACCAAACAACCCTGAATTGTCGGCTGCTTGGAGGAATTTCGCGAGCTCTTGCCCACACGGGTGCTGCACTCGGCTGATCGTTTTCGAGCGGCCGCTGCATCACACGTTGTAGTCTGAATTTTTGTTTCCGATTGTGAATGGTGGGAGTCAGAGGCACTCTCTGTCAATATCTGTTTGCGTGTTCACACACTGGACACCAAACAACCCTGAATTGTCGGCTGCTTGGAGGAATTTCGCGAGCTCTTGCCCACACGGGTGCTGCACTCGGCTGATCGTGTTCGAGCGGCTGCTGCATCACACGCTGTGGTCTGAATTTTTGTTTCCGATTGTGAATGGTGGGAGTCAGAGGCAGTCTCTGTCAATATCTGTTTGCGTGTTCACACACTGGACACCAAACAACCCTGAACTATCCGCTGCTTGGAGGAATTTCGCGAGCTCTTGCCCACACGGGTGCTGCACTCGGCTGATCGTGTTCGAGCGGCTGCTGCATCACACGCTGTGGTCTGAATTTTTGTTTCCGATTGTGAATGGTGGGAGTCAGAGGCAGTCTCTGTCAATATCTGTTTGCGTGTTCACACACTGGACACCAAACAACCCTGAATTGTCGGCTGCTTGGAGGAATTTCGCGAGCTCTTGCCCACACGGGTGCTGCACTCGGCTGATCGTTTTCGAGCGGCCGCTGCATCACACGTTGTAGTCTGAATTTTTGTTTCCGATTGTGAATGGTGGGAGTCAGAGGCACTCTCTGTCAATATCTGTTTGCGTGTTCACACACTGGACACCAAACAACCCTGAATTGTCGGCTGCTTGGAGGAATTTCGCGA
>NW_899292.1:0-889 GCF_000209065.1 Trypanosoma cruzi | reverse complement strand
GTGCCTTCTGTGCCAGTGTCGGACTGCATGGCCGTAGCTGCCGTGGTGCTGCTGCCGCTGTTGCCCTTCGTTGTTGCACCACGCATTTCTTCAACCGTCATAACCGGCAATCGTGAATCTTCCTCTCCACCCGTTGGAGCGACAACTTTTTCGCCGGCGTCTTTGTTCTGTTCAATGTCTTCTGCGACAGACTGCTGAGAATTCCTCGTGCCATTGCCGTTTTCGTGACTTTTCTCGTCACCACGGCCAGCTGCAGATGTGGATGATGGGTTTCCATCCGCTGCGCTGTTGGGTAATGGAAGCTGCAAGGGACTCGGCAAATCTTGTTTACCTTTATTTACTTGCAAACTGTCTTCTGATGGTGTTATCGTTTCAGCTTCATGAGTGCCATTCAATGATGGTGGCTGTAAGCCTTCGTTGTCATGCGACTGCCGGTCCTTCACTGATATCAGCTTGTTTTCAGGCTCTTTCACCTCTTGACTTGTTCCATCACCTTCCTTTTCCTTTTCAACCAATTTTACATCTTCGTTTCTTCTTGCTTTTTCTTCCTCGGCAGCGCCTTCGGTTCCTGACACAGTTACTTCAGGAGGTGGTGAGAGAGCTTGTCCTTGAACATTTGGTAGTGGTGTTTCTGGGCCTGCTGTGTGTGATCCTGGCGTTTCAGGGCGCGGTGAATCCTGTGAATCTACACCTTCCCCCACAAGATCACCGGACGCATCAGACTGAAAACCTGCGGATGCCTCTTCACAACCTCCGTCGGCACCGCACCACAGCACGCAGAGGGCACACACCAGCAGCACACGGCCAGTCATCACCATCGCCATCACTCCTGTCACTTGCCTGCAGCCTTCAGCACAAAACAACTCCCCGTCAACGCAGAGCGGAGCAA
>NW_899291.1:0-889 GCF_000209065.1 Trypanosoma cruzi | reverse complement strand
GTTTGTGCGGCTGCGGCTGCGGTGGTGCCCGCGTGAGAGTGAGTGTGAGAGAGCCATGCACCGCCCGCATACACACACTTCCTTCTCTCTCTGTGTGTGTGTCCCCTTGCATGGACTCTCGTCGTCGCCTCACCCCACGAAGCACACACAATAATGTGCCCATTGTATATATGCATGCACACCCATGCAGGCCCGTTGGTGCTCTCTTTTGCACGACACGCACCGCTGCCGTCCTGCCTGGCTGCATGGGCGGAGCACCGTAACTGTTTCTGTTTTGTTTTCATTGCATTGAGTGGGCGACCTTCTCTCTCTCTCCCTGTGTGTGTGTTTTGCTTTACGGGAGCAATGAGAGTGTGTGTGCGCTGGTAGTCCCACGCTTCGGCTTTTTGTTTTGTTTTTCTTTTTGATTTTGTGGTTGAGTGCACCCATTCCGCGGCTGCGTGTGTGTGTGTGTGATGATATGAGTAATTTGCGTGTGTGCTTATCTGCCTCTCTCTGCCGTTGCTTTCTTCAGACTCTCTTGTGGCGCACAGCTGCTCTGCAAGTATAGGCGCTGACAAACACACACACACATGCACACACATGCCGTGCTTAAAACGCTGAGAATGCACGCACGCACAGGATTGTGGCTGCCGAGGCCCTCGCGAGGGGGAAAAAACCTGCATTTTTTTTTTTGACATGTTGCTCGGTGTGTGCTGACGCGTGACGAATAACAACACGCCCCAATAAGCAGAAAAGAAGTAAAACAAAATGGCGCTGAGCGGCACACCGGTAAGCCAAAAATACGCAATCACCAATAAAAAAGCCGGCGATCACCCAGCAGGCACATCAAGCGTCCTCAAAACCAACCTGGAACAGACAAAAAAAAAGAGACAATCATAGAAAACAA
>NW_899290.1:0-889 GCF_000209065.1 Trypanosoma cruzi | reverse complement strand
CCGTGACGAACGTGTCGGTTGTGAGCAGCGGCGGCGGCCTTGTGCTTGGCAAGCGCCTCGCGGTGTCGGACTCGGTGCTGCGCTTCGTGGGCGTCGAGGGGTCTGCTGCGTCGTCGCTGGTGCGATGCGACGGTGGGACGGTCGGTGCCGGCGGGTGGCTGGAGCTGCACGACGTGTGGGCGGTGGGCGAGGCGCTGTCGGTGGCGTCGCTGTCGGAGGTGACGCTGAGCGGCGGCGCCGTGTCTATTGCTCGCTGCGCTGCCACCGGCGCGACGCTTGCCGCCGGACCGACGATCACGAGCGGCGCTGTGTCCGTGCAGTGCAACCGTGCGGGCGGCCGCGTGCTGCAGAGCAGCGGCGACTACCGCTTGGCCGGCCTGCCCTCCGTGAGCGTGGTGCCGTGCGACGGCTGTGCGGCAGCGCTGGCGTGCTTCGATGCGCTGACGGCGTCGTTCACCGACTGCGTGTGCAGCTGCCGCGCCGGCGGTGTGGGCGACGCGTGCCTGCCGTTCGACGTGCCGCCTGCGAGGGCCGGCGGTGGTGGCGGTGGGCAGGACTGCGTGAGTGGCGTGACGCTGACGGAGTCCGTGACGGTTGGCGGCGGGCAGGCGACGGCGTGCTTCGACTCGGTGGTGTTCAGCGGACCGATCACTGTGGCGGCGGACCTGCGCTCGATGGACTTGTTCGCTGACACGCTGAACGTGACGCTGCGCCACTGCGTGCTTGCGGGCGGCGCGCAGCTGCGGATTGGCGGCCTCAGCGAGAGCACGGCGCGCCTGATGCCCCACGCCCTAGTCAACATGACGAATGTGACGTCGCTGGAGGGCACGATTGTGCTGCATGGCGCGATGCCGCTGAACTCGAGTGTGCTGCTGGCGAACTCGACGCT
>NW_899289.1:0-889 GCF_000209065.1 Trypanosoma cruzi | reverse complement strand
CCACAAGGGTGCTGCACTCGGCGGATCGTTTTCGAGCGGCTGCTGCACCACACGTTGTGGTCTAAATTTTTGTTTCGAATTATGAATGGTGGTGGTCAGAGGCACTCTCTTTCACTATCTGTTTGCGTGTTCACACACTGGACGCCAAACAACCCTGAACTATCCGCTGCTTGGAGGAATTTTGCGAGCTTCTGCCCACAAGGGTGCTGCACTCGGCGGATCGTTTTCGAGCGGCTGCTGCACCGCACGTTGTGGTCTAAATTTTTGTTTCGAATTATGAATGGTGGTGGTCAGAGGCACTCTCTTTCAATGTCTGTTTGCGTGTTCACACACTGAACGCCAAACAACCCTGAACTATCCGCTGCTTGGAGGAGTTTCGCGAGATCTTGCCCACAAGGGTGCTGCAGTCGGCGGATCGTTTTCGAGCGGCTGCTGCACCACACGCTGTGGTCTAAATTTTTGTTTCGAATTATGAATGGTGGTGGTCAGAGACACTCTCTTTCAATGTCTGTTTGCGTGTTCACACACTGGACGCCAAACAACCCTGAACTATACGCTGCTTGGAGGAGTTTCGCGAGATCTTGCCCACAAGGGTGCTTCACTCGGCAGATCGTTTTCGAGCGGCTGCTGCACCACACGCTGTGGTATAAATTTTTGTTTCGAATTATGAATGGTGGTGGTCAGAGGCACTCTCTTTCAATGTCTGTTTGCGTGTTCACACACTGGACGCCAAACAACCCTGAACTATACGCTGCTTGGAGGAGTTTCGCGAGATCTTGCCCACAAGGGTGCTGCACTCGGCAGATCGTTTTCGAGCGGCTGCTGCACCACACGCTGTGGTATAAATTTTTGTTTCTAATTATGAATGGTGGTGGTCAGAGGCACTCTC
>NW_899288.1:0-889 GCF_000209065.1 Trypanosoma cruzi | reverse complement strand
TCAGCTAGTGCGCTTTGCTACACACAGACTGCATCTTGGAGACCAGATATGTCGCAAAGATCTCCAATCCCTTTCATCGGACTTTGTCTCAATGCCTCCCTTTAGTACCGCGTACCTGAAATGTGCCGGAACACACGGCATACGACCATCAAATGCTTTACAAAGTAAGTGCGACATAATACGACGCTGCTGCGGTTGGTAGGGAAATTTCAAGGTGTAGCCCGTGCTGCTAGCCACCCAAGCAGAGCCACAAGAAATGGGGGTGATGGGCTCCAAATCGATGGCCACAATACGCTGAAGTCCCAAGGGAGATATTTGGCGCTCAAGGGCAATGTTCATTAACTCTTCCACACCGTAGACCGTATTTGCATACGGCTCTATCAGTCTGGCTTCACATGGAAGAACAAAATGCATACCACCAGAATCTCTCTTATATGTACGCTCATATTCATTTGTGGCTTCTGTGGCTAGTTTAATTTCCCGAATAATCATCAAGACCTCCTTATCATACTCCTCCGCAGTTGCCTCACGTGTAAATGTTTCTTCCTTTTCTATTTCTGCAATAGCCATTCGAAATAATTCATCCCTCTGCCGCGCAGCCAATTCCGCTTCTTGCAAGGCCTTTTTACTTGGTTGAGACCTATTCGTCTTACGTTTTCCCTTCCGCACCTTGGGAGGTGGGCGTTCATCACGAAACGCCTGCATCATTCTCCGATATGCACCCCCACACTCCCCTTCAAGAGTCGCTCTTCCAGCGCCTTCTGTAATAGAAATATAAAGGCTATGCAAAGAAATGAGTGGGGGCTGGCGAACATTCATCAACCCACCGTATCCACTGATGTAAACAAAGCTAGATGTGTCCTCATCCAACTCCGAGAGAGCCTTCATG
>NW_899287.1:0-889 GCF_000209065.1 Trypanosoma cruzi | reverse complement strand
TCGCAAAATGACGGCAGTCCCAGCAGCCCTGCGTGGGTTTATGCCCCGCTGGTGCTCGCGGTGTCCGTGCTGGCTTACAGCAGTCTGTGCTGAGGGGAAGTGTGGGCTGTGAGTGCCGGCACACAACTGCAGTGATTGGTGCTCCTCTTTATCAATCCGACATACCATGTAATATAAAATGGTGATTGTTTTTTGCTTTTTTTGCTTCTGCTGCCGTGCTGTGTGCTCTGCGTTGTTCCCACATCCGTCACGTTGGACGCATCAGACACACTCATATGCATGCGCACTTGGGCCTTGTGTGTTTTTTTAATCTTCTTTTTTCATTTATTGTTTAACTCTTGTTTTGCGGGACTGTGTGCGTGTTTTGGTTTGGTACTGATTCCATCTGCGTAATGTTTTGTGCGCTGCTGCTGCTGCTGCCGTTTGTTTTTGTGCGGTGGCTGTGTGAGGTGTAGCGGCCTTGTTTCTTTTTGCTCTCCCATGCTCTTGCAGGGCGGCTCCACAGTGTTAGGTGGCTCTACTGGATGTGATGATGGCTAGCCGTGTGGTGCTGTTGTGTGCTGCGTGCGTGCTGTGGTGCGGTGCGCCCGTGACGGTGGCTGCTCGTGGCACGAGCACTGCACTGAGAGTGGGGGAAGCGAAATGATGGCCATGAGCAAGGGGGAGAGTGACGGCGAGTTTCTGAAGGCGGACTGGAGGCTGATTGCACCGCTGAGATTACTAGGGACCGTTGTTTCTGCGGAGGCGAAGAATGACGAGGAAAGGGGCGGCTGCGGGGGGAAGGAGGGGGCTTTCAGGGATATTTGTGGAAAACCATTGTCGAGTGCATCATTGTACGTGTTGGGGGTGGGTGTCAGGGGCGACGCAGACTCGCACCTTCCGCCTCGAG
>NW_899286.1:0-889 GCF_000209065.1 Trypanosoma cruzi | reverse complement strand
GAAACAAAAATTTAGACCACAGCGTGTGGTGCAGCAGCCCCTCGAAAACGATCCGCCGAGTGCAGCACCCTTGTGGGCAAGATCTCGCGAAATTCCTCCAAGCAGCGGATAGTTCAGGGTTGTTTGGCGTCCAGTGTGTGAACACGCAAACAGACATTGAAAGAGAGTGTCTCTGACCACCACCATTCATAATTCGAAACAAAAATTTAGACCACAGCGTGTGGTGCAGCGGCCCCTCGAAAACGATCCGCCGAGTGCAGCACCCCTGTGGGCAAGATCTCGCGAAATTCCTCCAAGCAGCGGATAGTTCAGGGTTGTTTGGCGTCCAGTGTGTGAACACGCAAACAGACATTGAAAGAGAGTGCCTCTGACCACCACCATTCATAATTCGAAACAAAAATTTAGACCACAACGTGCGGTGCAGCAGCCACTCGAAAACGATCCGCCGAGTGCAGCACCCCTGTGGGCAAGAGCTCGCGAAATTCCTCCAAGCAGCGGATGGTTCCGGGTTGTTTGGCGTCCAGTGTGTGAACACGCAAACAGACATTGAAAGAGAGTGCCTCTGACCACCACCATTCATAATTCGAAACAGAAATTTAGACCACAGCGTGTGGTGCAGCAGCCACTCGAAAACGATCCGCCGAGTGCAGCACCCTTGTGGGCAGGAGCTCGCGAAATTCCTCCAAGCAGCGGATAGTTCAGGGTTGTTTGGCGTCCAGTGTGCGAACACGCAAACAGACATTGACAGAGAGTGTCTCTGACCACCACCATTCATAATTCGAAACAAAAATTTAGACCACAGCGTGTGGTGCGGCAGCCACTCGAAAACGATCCGCCGAGTGCAGCACCCCTGTGGGCAAGATCTCGCGAAACTCCTCCAAGCAGCGGA
>NW_899285.1:0-889 GCF_000209065.1 Trypanosoma cruzi | reverse complement strand
CCATATTGTGTGCAGCCTCCTCACCAACAAACCCGTCCGTGTCTCGGGCATTCACGACGAAGATGAACCGCAGGGAATATTGCCACCGAAGCCAACTTCCTCAAGTTCATTGATCGCGTGACTGGTGGCTCTAAATTTGAGTGCACAGATAACAACACTACCTTGACGTTCTACCCGGGCATGATCCTCGGCGGGAACTTTTCGCATGAGGTTCCTAGCTGCCGTTGCGTGAGCTATATCGCCGAGGTTGCTGTTCTTCTTCTTCCTTTTGCAAAGTTGGATACGAAGCTGACGTTGGTTGGATCGACGCAAGGCGAGATGGATCTTTCTGTTGACACCCTCCGAACGGTGACTACGCGCTGGTTACAACTGTTCGGTGTAGAGTGCAGTGTGCGAATCATTCGTCGTGGAGCACATCCGGGCGGTGGTGGGGCAATTGAACTGCAATGCAAGGCGCTTCGGAAACTAACTTCCGTTGATGCAACAACTCGAGGTAGGGTTCGTCGTATCCGCGGTATCTCTTTTGGATCTCGTGTAGCGGCAGATCTTGCTCACCGTGCAGCCACCGCTGCAAAGGGTGTGCTTTTAAATCTCCTTCCCGATGTCTATGTGGTGACGGATTTAGACAACTCCAAAACACATCATGGGGAACCGTCAAGTGGTTATGGGGTTCTTTTGGTTGCCGAAACGACCAGCAAATATTGCGTTATATCCCAAGAGGCCACCGCGGCGCCACGGGAGCCTCCTGAAGCCGTCGGAAAACGAGCAGCTGAGCTTCTCCTGGACCAAGTATTTGAGGGCGGATGTGTGGATGCACATCATCAGATGCTTGTTTTGATTCTTATGGCTCTCAGTCCAGATGAAGTGTCAACCGTGCGATTTGGCCAAC
>NW_899284.1:0-889 GCF_000209065.1 Trypanosoma cruzi | reverse complement strand
TTGGAGGAATTTCGCGAGCTCTTGCCCACGAGGGTGCTGCACTCGGCTGATCGTTTTTGAGCGGCTGCTGCATCACACGTTGTGGTCTAAATTTTTGTTTCCGATTGTGAATGGTGGGAGTCAGAGACACACTCTGTCACTATCTGTTTGCGTGTTCATGCACTGGACACCAAACAACCCTGAACTATCCGCTGCTTGGAGGAATTTCGCGAGCTCTTGCCCACACGGGTGCTGCACTCGGCTGATCGTTTTCGAGCGGCTGCTGCATCACACGTTGTGGTCTAATTTTTGTTTCCAATTATGAATGTGGGAGTCAGAGACACTCTCTGTCAATATCTGTTTGCGTGTTCACACACTGGACACCAAACAACCCTGAATTATCCGCTGCTTGGAGGAATTTCGCGAGCTCTTGCCCACACGGGTGCTGCACTCGGCTAATCGTTTTCGAGCGGCCGCTGCATCACACGTTGTGGTCTGAATTTTTGTTTTCGATTGTGAATGGTGGGAGTCAGAGGCACTCTCTGTCAATATCTGTTTGCGTGTTCACACACTGGACACCAAACAACCCTGAACTATCCGCTGCTTGGAGGAATTTCGCGAGCTCTTGCCCACACGGGTGCTGCACTCGGCTAATCGTTTTCGAGCGGCCGCTGCATCACACGTTGTGGTCTGAATTTTTGTTTTCGATTGTGAATGGTGGGAGTCAGAGGCACTCTCTGTCAATATCTGTTTGCGTGTTCATGCACTGGACACCAAACAACCCTGAACTATCCGCTGCTTGGAGGAATTTCGCGAGCTCTTGCCCACACGGGTGCTGCACTCGGCTGATCGTTTTCGAGCGGCTGCTGCATCACACGTTGTGGTCTGAATTTTTGTTTTCGATTGTGAA
>NW_899283.1:0-889 GCF_000209065.1 Trypanosoma cruzi | reverse complement strand
GGCAGCATTGTGCTCCACCTCAACGGGACAAAGTGATTTTCGCCTCGTTTTTATTATTTTTTGGCTTTTAAAGAAGAAAAAACATCGTCATTGTTTTTTTTGTCATGTTTTCCTCTCGATGTTGGGCTGGGAGGGAGTGGCGAGGAGCACCGGGCCGTGGGGGCTCACAGGCGCGCGCGCACCCCCATGGTGTCTGAAGCGGGCCCTCTCGTGTCAAACACCACTTCCCTCCCAACGGCTATTGAGGGGTTGGGTCCGTTTTGTTTGGTTTTTGTATGTGCCTTCATGCATCTTGGTCTTTTTTTAGTGATTGTGTTGTTGTCGCCATAATCTTTTTGGTTTTGGATTATTTCATTTATTTGTTACCCCTTTTTTGTTGTTTGTTCGACCGGGTGTTGTGCGTTTCTTATCGTCTTGAGTACCGTTGTGTTTTTTGTTGGTGCTGGGGAGAGGGCGGGGAGGGACGTGTGTTGATTATGAGTGGTGGATTTATGCGGCGGCGGCGGTGTCCTGCGCGGCGTGTGTGTTGGAATGACGGGCGGTCGTTGTGGTTACTTCTTGCGTTGGTGTGGCTGTGGCGTCTACAGATGAAGCTATCCTATTTTTCTTTTCTTGTATAAATATATTTTTTGCCTGTACTTGTGAAATAGAGGGCCGCCGGAGAGCTTGCATACGTAAGGTTAACTCCCCTGTTTGTTTGGAAAGCCACGAACACTTCCATCATGCTGTTTTCATGCGTAGAGAAGCAGGGCAAGTACCGCGACTTGTGGACGCTGCGCCGCATCGCATTTGACACGGAGACGGGCATGTTGTACTGCACCGCCAGGGAAACGGATTTTCGTGTGATGTGGAAGCACCAGGTGAGGGTGGTTCGCATCATCGCAAGGCC
>NW_899282.1:0-889 GCF_000209065.1 Trypanosoma cruzi | reverse complement strand
ATATTGACAGAGAGTGCCTCTGACTCCCACCATTCACAATCGGAAACAAAAATTTGGACCACAACGTGTGATGCAGCGGCCGCTCGAAAACGATCAGCCGAGTGCAGCACCCGTGTGGGCAAGAGCTCGCGAAATTCCTCCAAGCAGCGGATAGTTCAGGGTTGTTTGGTGTCCAGTGCATGAACACGCAAACAGATATTGACAGAGAGTGTCTCTGACTCCCACCATTCACAATCGGAAACAAAAATTTGGACCACAACGTGTGATGCAGCGGCCGCTCGAAAACGATCAGCCGAGTGCAGCACCCGTGTGGGCAAGAGCTCGCGAAATTCCTCCAAGCAGCGGATAGTTCAGGGTTGTTTGGTGTCCAGTGCATGAACACGCAAACAGATATTGACAGAGAGTGTCTCTGACCCCACCATTCACAATCGGAAACAAAAATTTGGACCACAACGTGTGATGCAGCGGCCGCTCGAAAACGATCAGCCGAGTGCAGCACCCGTGTGGGCAAGAGCTCGCAAAATTCCTCCAAGCAGCGGATAGTTCAGGGTTGTTTGGTGTCCAGTGTGTGAACACGCAAACAGATATTGACAGAGAGTGCCTCTGACTCCCACCATTCACAATCGGAAACAAAAATTTGGACCACAACGTGTGATGCAGCGGCCGCTCGAAAACGATCAGCCGAGTGCAGCACCCGTGTGGGCAAGAGCTCGCGAAATTCCTCCAAGCAGCGGATAGTTCAGGGTTGTTTGGTGTCCAGTGCATGAACACGCAAACAGATATTGACAGAGAGTGTCTCTGACTCCCACCATTCACAATCGGAAAACAAAAATTTGGACCACAACGTGTGATGCAGCGGCCGCTCGAAAACGATCAGCCGAGTGCAGCA
>NW_899281.1:0-889 GCF_000209065.1 Trypanosoma cruzi | reverse complement strand
TAGTTGATCTTCTCTCCATTCATGCGGGCAAGATCCTCCGCACTCTTCGTCCAGTTCAACTGCTCCTTCGTTGTGATTCCTGGGCGGCTCAGTGAGACAACATGACGGGCTGCGTCAAACTCATGCATGTAAAACGCCAAAAAGTCCAAAACCTGCTCTCCCAACTCCGCCCCATCATTCCTCGGCGGCTCCAGTGGCAAGTACGGAGGCACCGGTGCCACGTTGGCAACGTCAATGGCGTCTGGTTCAATAAACCGCAGTGCCCCGCGCTGAAGCAGGTAATACACCACCATCAAATTGAACCCGTACGATGTGATGCTTCCACCAACCACAGAAGCATTTAGCCCTGCCCGCTTGCTCCACCGCTTCACGCCCATGCTTAGCCAGCGACACGGCGGATCCTGCTCAAAGTAGGCCCGCAGAAGCGCGCTGTTTCGCACCCCGTTGCGCCGATTCACGGTGATGTCAAAGTCCACGCTGCTACCGCCCTTCACACGAATGACGGGGACGCGTGTGCGTCGCACCTCCTCCACGTTCCACGAGAAGTGCTTCTGTCGTACTACTCTGGCCAACTTTCCAAGAAACTCTGCCTGCAGTCCCTTCGCCACTTGCGTTCCGGCGTCTTCGCCCTTCCCATCTTCCACATCCGTCTTGCTGAGCGCGACAAAATCCACGTCGCTGCCCTTTTCGTGTACACCGTACACTGCGGTGGAGCCAAACATGTACAGTCGCATTGCCGGATCCACCGCCGTGATGCACTCCACCACAACGCGGTACGCCTCCTCCACGCGACGTGTGTGTAGATCCTGCGTCGACAGGTGCTGAAACGCCTTCATGACGCTCTGCCCAACAACCAGAGCCGTTGGAGGCATCCGCTGCTGCTTCTGCT
>NW_899280.1:0-889 GCF_000209065.1 Trypanosoma cruzi | reverse complement strand
TAGGGGCGGTGGCCCCGGACGCTAGATACAGCACGACGTGTCGAATTATCCAAGTTGCAGCGGCTGCCCCGGACGTTAGATACGGGACGACGTGTCGAATTATCCAAGTTGCAGCGGCTGCCCCGGACGTTAGATACAGCACGACGTGTCGAATTATCCAAGTTGCAGCGGCTGCCCCGGACGTTAGATACGGGACGACGTGTCGAATTATCCAAGTTGCAGCGGCTGCCCCGGACGTTAGATACAGCACGACGTGTCGAATTATCCAAGCTGCAGCGGCTGCCCCGGACGTTAGATACAGCACGACTTACAGTAGTAACCACGCTGCGGCTGCGCATCCTAAACACGTCTTTTTCGTTTTCCAGGGGACAACGCAAATGTGCTCGATTGTTCGAAGATCGACATTAATACTTTACGTGAAAAGGAGTCGCGCGACCGCATTTTTTTAGCTCAGTGGCAAACACGCTCAAAATGTCATCCGGGGACGCGGGTTCGATTCCCGCAGAAGCCTAAGTTTTTTCCATTTTTTTTTTTTTTTGAATTCTTGTTTCATATTGCTTTTTAAACTTCTGGCTTGCAGGACGGTGTGCGAGTTCTGCAATCGCACTGATTCCATCTGTTTCGTGGTTTGTGCGGCTGCGGCTGCGGTGGTGGCCGCGTGAGAGTGAGTGTGAGAGAGCCATGCACCGCCCGCATACACACACTTCCTTCTCTCTCTGTGTGTGTGTCCCCTTGCATGGACTCTCGTCGTCGCCTCACCCCACGAAGCACACACAATAATGTGCCCATTGTATATATGCATGCACACCCATGCAGGCCCGTTGGTGCTCTCTTTTGCACGACACGCACCGCTGCCGTCCTGCCTGGCTGCATGGGCGGAGCACCGTAA
>NW_899279.1:0-889 GCF_000209065.1 Trypanosoma cruzi | reverse complement strand
GTTCGGCGGGATCGTGGCATGCTTTCATGTGTCACACGGCGTGCCAAAGGGAAGGTACCCTCACGGGCAGCTGAGGCGCTTCGAGACTTGTGGTGTCTTTTTGATGAGATGACTTTTTCATCGCGACTGAGTCTGATGTGCTATGATCCCTACATGGACGCGCTTCGGGTGGGACTTGAAAACAGCAAAATATTGTTTGTAAAGGTACGTAGCGCTGTTGTGGCAGGCCTCAAAAGACGCCTGGAGTCGGAGGTGGAGCGGGAGGAGTCACCCCCATCGCCTAAAAAACGAGTGCCTCGTCTCCGCACACGAAATAGCCGCGAAGGAGTTGAGGTGGTGGCTCTTTACTCCACGGCAGGGGAGGCTCTGGCAACATTTGCTCCGGTACACGGAGATGCCGTGGGACTCCCCGACTACGAGTGGAGCGTGGCGGAGATGATGGCCGCTACAAAAAAACACGGTTTTAATTTGGATTTCAGTCGTGTCATTCTCATCCGGCACGACCAGGACGTCACTGCCTCGTTCATCTCCACCAGTGCAACTCCCGATGTGTGCTTCACCGAAAAGGACGTACTGGAAATCGTTGCGCTGCGGCGTACGCTGGCAAAAGGAGGCCCCCGTGCGGACAGCAATGAGCGGGGCAATGCGGTCGGGGTCGACGGTTCCAATTCGGTTTATTCAGCCCCCGCAGAGGTCATTGTCGGGTGTGGAGTGACGGGCTCCGCGGGGTTTCCCTTTTCCGACGAACCATTTGGAAGCAACGACGGTGGAACAACCACGCCGCCCATCAACCCGACGGAAGACGGAAGGTCGGCAGTGGAGGTCAACGCAGCCGACACAGTTGACATGAAACAGGTGGTTAAGAAGTATGTGTTTGCGGTCTTTAATG
>NW_899278.1:0-889 GCF_000209065.1 Trypanosoma cruzi | reverse complement strand
AACAAAAATTTGGACCACAACGTGTGATGCAGCGACCGCTCGAAAACGATCAGCCGAGTGCAGCACCCGTGTGGGCAAGAGCTCGCAAAATTCCTCCAAGCAGCGGATAGTTCAGGGTTGTTTGGTGTCCAGTGTGTGAACACGCAAACAGATATTGACAGAGAGTGCCTCTGACTCCCACCATTCACAATCGGAAACAAAAATTTGGACCACAACGTGTGATGCAGCGGCCGCTCGAAAACGATCAGCCGAGTGCAGCACCCGTGTGGGCAAGAGCTCGCGAAATTCCTCCAAGCAGCGGATAGTTCAGGGTTGTGTGGTGTCCAGTGTGTAAACAAGCAAACAGATATTGACAGAGAGTGCCTCTGACTCCCACCATTCGCAGTCGGAAACAAAAATTTGGACCACAACGTGTGATGCAGCGACCGCTCGAAAACGATCAGCCGAGTGCAGCACCCGTGTGGGCAAGAGCTCGCGAAATTCCTCCAAGCAGCGGATAATTCAGGGTTGTTTGGTGTCCAGTGTGTAAACACGCAAACAGATATTGACGGAGAGTGTCTCTGACTCCCACCATTCACAATCGGAAACAAAAATTTGGACCACAACGTGTGATGCAGCAGCCGCTCGAAAACGATCAGCCGAGTGCAGCACCCGTGTGGGCAAGAGCTCGCGAAATTCCTCCAAGCAGCGGATAGTTCAGGGTTGTTTGGTGTCCAGTGTGTGAACACGCAAACAGATATTGACAGAGAGTGCCTCTGACTCCCACCATTCGCAGTCGGAAACAAAAATTTGGACCACAACGTGTGATGCAGCGGCCGCTCGAAAACGATCAGCCGAGTGCAGCACCCGTGTGGGCAAGAGCTCGCGAAATTCCTCCAAGCAGCGGATA
>NW_899277.1:0-889 GCF_000209065.1 Trypanosoma cruzi | reverse complement strand
CGAGCACCATCAGCCTGAGACGCGGTGCGGCATCGAAAGAGATGCCGAGTCTCCCGCGGTAAAGACTTGAAAAAAGGATGCCTTCACATCCAGGCAGGAAGCGGCCTCAGCCATCACAGGCGGCAAATAATGGGAAATATGTAAAAGAGGAACATTAGCCTCGTAAGGGTCGTCGCTGTTCCTGTCGCGTGGCCACGCGATCCGTCGTCGCAAGCCGGTGGTTTTCTCCTCCACAACCGAGAAAGGTATTATCCATCCGCCTGTTATTGTGGACGAAGCGTCCTCGATTATTCCTGCTTTTCGTAACAAATGCGCATCAGCGGTTGGAATCCTCCGTGAGCCTTCGCGCGCTTTACCGGAGGAAGACGGAGGGAGAGGGGACCGCCCGACGAGTCCCCAAACTTGCATGAGCCTCTCCAAGGTGGCCGGGTTCAACCGGCTCTTGATCCACTCTAGGTTCAACACGGGCACGTTGACTTGCTGTAGCGAGATGGCGTGTTCATCTTGTGGAGTGGCCAGACGCGTCCTTGTCGCGAGTCTTGTAATTGTAGCAGCATGATTGTGATAAAAATCATGGAAAAAACGCTCCTCCGCTCTCAGCCAGAGTTCCTGTCCTGCCGCCGTTTCTTCTTTCACATCAATGCGACCAGCGACGACACCTGGGTCAGCAGTGTGGTGTACCTCCACAAATATCGAACCGTGTTCTGGGAAGTTCGAACGGGTCGACGTGCATCGCCAACTGCGAGATCACGTGTGGGTCAAAATTGTATGTCTCCACGATTTCTGCGGTGTGCCGCAACGCACCGCGTTCTATGGAATGCGCCGTGGCATCCCAAGGAGCCAAAGCTCGTTCGACTTGGGCAGTCGTAAGATTCGTGAGCTTTTCGTT
>NW_899276.1:0-889 GCF_000209065.1 Trypanosoma cruzi | reverse complement strand
CAGCCGAGTGCAGCACCCGTGTGGGCAAGAGCTCGCGAAATTCCTCCAAGCAGCGGATAGTTCAGGGTTGTTTGGTGTCCAGTGTGTGAACACGCAAACAGATATTGACAGAGAGTGCCTCTGACTCCCACCATTCACAATCGAAAACAAAAATTTGGACCACAACGTGTGATGCAGCGGCCGCTCGAAAACGATCAGCCGAGTGCAGCACCCGTGTGGGCAAGAGCTCGCGAAATTCCTCCAAGCAGCGGATAGTTCATGGTTGTTTGGTGTCCAGTGTGTGAACACGCAAACAGATATTGACAGAGAGTGCCTCTGACTCCCACCATTCACAATCGAAAACAAAAATTTGGACAACGTGTGATGCAGCAGCCGCTCGAAAACGATCAGCCGAGTGCAGCACCCGTGTGGGCAAGAGCTCGCGAAATTCCTCCAAGCAGCGGATAGTTCAGGGTTGTTTGGTGTCCAGTGTGTGAACACGCAAACAGATATTGACAGAGAGTGCCTCTGACTCCCACCATTCACAATCGAAAACAAAAATTTGGACAACGTGTGATGCAGCGGCCGCTCGAAAACGATCAGCCGAGTGCAGCACCCGTGTGGGCAAGAGCTCGCGAAATTCCTCCAAGCAGCGGATAGTTCAGGGTTTTTTGGTGTCCAGTGTGTGAACACGCAAACAGATATTGACAGAGAGTGCCTCTGACTCCCACCATTCACAATCGGAAACAAAAATTTGGACCACAACGTGTGATGCAGCGGCCGCTCGAAAACGATCAGCCGAGTGCAGCACCCGTGTGGGCAAGAGCTCGCGAAATTCCTCCAAGCAGCGGATAATTCAGGGTTGTTTGGTGTCCAGTGTGTGAACACGCAAACAGATATTGACAGAGAG
>NW_899275.1:0-889 GCF_000209065.1 Trypanosoma cruzi | reverse complement strand
CACCACACGCTGTGGTCTAAATTTTGGTTTCGAATTATGAATGGTGGTGGTCAGAGACACTCTCTTTCAATGTCTGTTTGCGTGTTCACACACTGGACGCCAAACAACCCTGAACTATCCGCTGCTTGGAGGAATGTCGCGAGATCTTGCCCACAAGGGTGCTGCAGTCGGAGAATCGTTTTCGAGCGGCTGCTGCACCACACGCTGTGGTCTAAATTTTTGTTTCGAATTATGAATGGTGGTGGTCAGAGGCACTCTCTTTCAATGTCTGTTTGCGTGTTCACACACTGGACGCCAAACAACCCTGAACTATCCGCTGCTTGGAGGAGTTTCGCGAGATCTTGCCCACAAGGGTGCTGCAGTCGGCGGATCGTTTTCGAGCGGCTGCTGCACCACACGCTGTGGTCTAAATTTTTGTTTCGAATTATGAATGGTGGTGGTCAGAGGCACTCTCTTTCAATGTCTGTTTGCGTGTTCACACACTGGACGCCAAACAACCCTGAACTATCCGCTGCTTGGAGGAGTGTCGCGAGATCTTGCCCACAAGGGTGCTGCACTCGGCGGATCGTTTTCGAGCGGCTGCTGCACCACACGCTGTGGTCTAAATTTTTGTTTCGAATTATGAATGGTGGTGGTCAGAGACACTCTCTTTCAATGTCTGTTTGCGTGTTCACACACTGGACGCCAAACAACCCTGAACTATCCGCTGCTTGGAGGAATGTCGCGAGATCTTGCCCACAAGGGTGCTGCAGTCGGCGGATCGTTTTCGAGCGGCTGCTGCACCACACGCTGTGGTCTAAATTTTTGTTTCGAATTATGAATGGTGGTGGTCAGAGGCACTCTCTTTCAATGTCTGTTTGCGTGTTCACACACTGGACGCCAAACAACC
>NW_899274.1:0-889 GCF_000209065.1 Trypanosoma cruzi | reverse complement strand
GATTTATTCATCCTCCTTCCATTTCCACGAGCACGGCCCTTCTCTTGTCCGAGGCGAGCACCATCAGCCTGCGACACGGTGCACCGGATTTCTGCACACCGTCATCCTTTTCGAGGGACTCGCCAACTGCCCTGTACGTCCATGACTGCGGTGGCTCACCCTCCCTCACATACAGTCCCATCCCCTCGCCGCCAGAAGCCTCCACGACATGATGCCAACTCGCATTGTACACAAACTCGTAGCATCCCTCCAGGCATCTCGGTGCACTCGACGTCGTTGGGTTCCTCGCTTCCTCGGCGGCAGCATCCAAAAACCTTTTAGTGACTCCATGAACACTTGCTTTTCCCTCCGCAGTAGCCACCAACCACTACAGTAGATTGTACACACCAGTATCGTAAAGCTTGTCTACACCTTCCTCCATATCCATTTCACCCCTTACAGCCCTCTCCATCCTCTTATAACGATCGGATGTCTGTATTTCGCACAATACTCCGGCATCGCAAATATACTTCTTGGAGTCCTCAAAAAAACTCCTCCTGCAAGACATCCCGGTTGGCGTCCATAGCGCCCCTGCCGTCCAATTCCATCGCAAGAAAGTCATTCAGCTTCATTTTATTCGCGTGAACCCCTCCCTCAAACACCGCATCATCAGTCCTGAAGAAAATGTCAATTCCCAGTTCTTGTCGTTCTCGCCTTGCCATTTCTTCTGCTTTCCACCTCTCTCCTCTCAGTACCTGAGAAAAGGCTGTGTTTATTTGTGTCCTTGCAAGAGGAATGGCCGTATCCTTTTTTTAAAACTCCCTCCATTGCCTGAGAATGACAATAAGCTCTTTTCTAAGCTTATGTAAAGCCCCCAATATCATGGGCATCTCCTCACGCTCTTTTTCCA
>NW_899273.1:0-889 GCF_000209065.1 Trypanosoma cruzi | reverse complement strand
GCATCACAAGCTTATTTTCTGGGCACGCCGCAGTGCCAAAGGACAAGCTGCATCCTTGTGCGCGCTCCTCGGCTCCGCTGGCGAGAAAAAAGGGTACGTCCACAATGTGAGTCACCAGGTGATCCAGAACCGTCGACGTGTGCTCGCGTGCCTCCACGGTTCGACGAGTAGGTGCATGGGCGCACGCTGCCGTGGAAAAAGTCTCGGTGAATATCGTACTCTCCATGCTAACGTCACATCCCTCTGTGTCTGCTGTGGTGCATGAATTTCGCACGGCCGGAGGGGAATTTGGAAAAGAAGCAATTCCTCGTGGAGGCATCCCCGTACCAGCGTGGCCAATCCGCGACGATATCCCTTGCCTGTGGAATGCGGTGCGCTCGAGGGCAAGTGTGGAACGTGACTGGGATGGCTTGGTCCGTCATTTCCGCTGCTAATGAGACATCGATCACACTGTGCACTCGCCACACCAGAACAGGCTGGAATTACGACAATGCGTCGCGCCGCAATAAATAATCCCGCTCGAAGACGTTACCGGAAACCCGGAGCCCTGCTACTGCTCTGTCGCCGCTTTCCTTCTGAGGACTGTAATGCCTCCTGCATGCAAATCCGCGGTAAGGCAGAGCTGCAATTCATTACTTCCACTAGGCGGTTCGCTGAATCCTTCTTCCATTGCAAAAAATGAGCGTTGGGTTCCTCGCACGCAACTACACAAAATTACAGTCCGGTACAACATGACATCAGAAGTAACAAGGGCGACAACTCAATTCCCTTCCACACAGTCATCGTGGAACGGGAAAAACTCCTGGAAGCACCCGCTCAAAAAAGAAACAAATCGATAGAAACAACGAACAACGACACTTTCGGTGCGGTTAACGATGGCTGTGGTGTG
>NW_899272.1:0-889 GCF_000209065.1 Trypanosoma cruzi | reverse complement strand
CCTCTTTGTGTGTCTGTCTGTGTGTGTGTGTGTAGTTTGGGGGGCAAATTGTAGCAGGGCGGCACTTGGTGTCAAGAGGAATCTCCCGCATGCGGGCGTGCACACGGCAAACACCGCAGCCCACGCGCATCCACACAGCTCACACTCTGGGTCTTGTACATGGGTATTTACTGGGTTATTATTATTTGTCTCGATCGTTCGTTTTTTTTTTGTTTCACTCTTTGGTTTGTCTTTTTGTTTGTGTTTTTTGGTATATATTTTATATTTTTTGGCTGTCATTGTTCTTATGTGAATATAAATTGTTTCTTTGGGCGTGCTGTTGGCGGAGGGATCCTTACAGCAGCCACCCTGTGGGGCACAAAGGCGCTTGTGCACCGGTACCCTTGGCGGTTTTGAGCATTGTTGCTTCTTTTCCCTGTGTGTGCTTGCGTCTTGTTGTGCTGTGCTCGCTCTGTGACGGGATCCTGTGTGTGCCGACCCCTCACTCTTCCCCGCTTCTCCTGTTTACTTGCACTTTCTGGGCTGCGGAAGAAAACGCAGGCAGGATCAGCAAAAAGCAACCATTGCAATAATTCGCAAGGATACCATGTCCGCCACCCGTCTCAACCGCTTCGCCGTGGCCCTCGTTGTGTGCGCCCTGCTGTGCTTCCAGCTGGTGGTGGCCGCACAGGAGAATGAGACAAATAAATCGGGGTCCATTGACGCTACCGGCGCCGTCGCGCAGCCTTGGGTGGCCGCCGGTGCTTTTCTCGCTGCTGCCGTGGCAGCGCTGCTCTGGGGATGAGAGCCCTCTTTGTGTGTCTGTCTGTGTGTGTGTGTGTAGTTTGGGGGGCAAATTGTAGCAGGGCGGCACTTGGTGTCAAGAGGAATCTCCCGCATGCGGGCGTGC
>NW_899271.1:0-889 GCF_000209065.1 Trypanosoma cruzi | reverse complement strand
GGCAAGAGCTCGCGAAATTCCTCCAAGCAGCGGATAATTCACGGTTGTTTGGTGTCCAGTGTGTGAACACGCAAACGGATATTGACAGAGAGTGCCTCTGACTCCCACCATTCACAATCGGAAACAAAAATTTGGGCCACAACGTGTGATGCAGCAGCCGCTCGAAAACGATCAGCCGAGTGCAGCACCCGTGTGGGCAAGAGCTCGCGAAATTCCTCCAAGCAGCGGATAGTTCAGGGTTGTGTGGTGTCCAGTATGTGAACACGCAAACAGATATTGACAGAGAGTGTCTCTGACTCCCACCATTCACAGTCGGAAACAAAAATTTGAACCACAACGTGTGATGCAGCGGCCGCTCGAAAACGATCAGCCGAGTGCAGCACCCGTGTGGGCAAGAGCTCGCGAAATTCCTCCAAGCAGCGGATAATTCAGAGTTGTTTGGTGTCCAGTGTGTGAACACGCAAACAGATATTGACAGAGAGTGCCTCTGACTCCCACCATTCACAATCGGAAACAAAAATTTGGACCACAACGTGTGATGCAGCGGCCGCTCGAAAACGATCAGCCGAGTGCAGCACCCGTGTGGGCAAGAGCTCGCGAAATTCCTCCAAGCAGCGGACAATTCACGGTTGTTTGGTGTCCAGTGTGTGAACACGCAAACAGATATTGACAGAGAGTGCCTCTGACTCCCACCATTCACAATCGGAAACAAAAATTTGGACCACAACGTGTGATGCAGCGGCCGCTCGAAAACGATCAGCCGAGTGCAGCACCCGTGTGGGCAAGAGCTCGCGAAATTCCTCCAAGCAGCGGATAATTCACGGTTGTTTGGTGTCCAGTGTGTGAACACGCAAACAGATATTGACAGAGAGTGCCTCTGACTCCCACC
>NW_899270.1:0-889 GCF_000209065.1 Trypanosoma cruzi | reverse complement strand
AATTTGGACCACGACGTGTGATGCAGCAGCCGCTCGAAAACGACCAGCCGAGTGCAGCACCCGTGTGGGCAAGAGCTCGCGAAATTCCTCCAAGCAGCGGATAATTCAGGGTTGTTTGTTCTCCAGTGTGTGAACACGCAAACAGATATTGACAGAGAGTACCTCTGACCCCCATCATTCATAATTGGAAACAAAAATTTAGACCACAAGGTGTGATGCAGCAGCCGCTCGAAAACGATCAGCCGAGTGCAGCACCCGTGTGGGCAAGAGCTCGCGAAATTCCTCCAAGCAGCGGATAATTCAGGGTTGTTTGGTGTCCAGTGTGTGAACACGCAAACAGATAGTGACAGAGAGTACCTCTGACCCCCATCATTCATAATTGGAAACAAAAATTTAGACCACAAGGTGTGATGCAGCAGCCGCTCGAAAACGATCAGCCGAGTGCAGCACCCGTGTGGGCAAGAGCTCGCGAAATTCCTCCAAGCAGCGGATAGTTCAGGGTTGTTTGGTGTCCAGTGTGTGAACACGCAAACAGATATTGACAGAGAGCGTCTCTGACCCCCACCATTCATAATTGGAAACAAAAATTTAGACCACAACGTGTGATGCAGCAGCCGCTCGAAAACGATCAGCCGAGTGCAGCACCCGTGTGGGCAAGAGCTCGCGAAATTCCTCCAAGCAGCGGATAATTCAGGGTTGTTTGTTCTCCAGTGTGTGAACACGCAAACAGATATTGACAGAGAGCATCTCTGACCCCCATCATTCATAATTGGAAACAAAAATTTAGACCACAAGGTGTGATGCAGCAGCCGCTCGAAAACGATCAGCCGAGTGCAGCACCCGTGTGGGCAAGAGCTCGCGAAATTCCTCCAAGCAGCGGATAATTCAG
>NW_899269.1:0-889 GCF_000209065.1 Trypanosoma cruzi | reverse complement strand
CAAGCCTACATGCCACTGATGTGTCTGAATTGTGTCGCTGGCGATGCTCATCACGATTGCCATTGCGCCTCATCATTGCAACAGGCGACCACCCGAGAGGAATACTTGCCAGGAATGAATTGTAAACGAAGCGCGAAAGCAAGAGGGCAAGAAACTGCGGGATACACTGGGGAATTTGGAGTCCCGCAACTGTCATCAAAGTCAGGCGGGCGCGTGGTATGCGAAAACGTGTGCTCGGGAGCGTACGGCGGGTCATGACGCTTGAGGACGGGAATCGCCTTGATGGGCCCGGCTGCCCCCCGCATATTCCACAGGCCCGCCCCACGGAAATGAGACATGCGAGGGCAAGCGAGGGAACACATAAGAATGCTCTTTTTTGGGGGGTTCATTGTTTTTTTGTGCTCCATCTCTTTTTTGCTCTTGCGTCTGTCACACGCACGCCAAACGCGTTTTTTGGGAATGTTTGGCGCGAAATGTGCTGAAGTGTGGATGACTTTTATTCCGAGAAATCTGTTGCCCAACAATATTTCCATTGCTTTTCGGAGGCATCAGCGGATTGAACCTCAACATCGCTTGCTTGGTTGATTAGGATTCTCTGCATGTGACGTGCACGCCACTGCTGCTGTTGCTCGTGATCATGTCTCCTTCTCGGTGGCTGAGCGAAATGCGTTGGAGGCGCAAGCATCACTGGTGATGGGCGATGTGTCTTTGACGAGGGATGCGCTTCTTTACCACGAATGGTTTTACTTTCAGAAATGATCTGCATCGCGGAGCAGAGGGTGTTGGAGGGTTTTGCAAGGGTGTTTGAGGAAATCACGTATGGATCGCCTTGGTATGTTTGTGGGTTGTTCACCATGATGGCGCTTGTGAATTCGCAAAGGCGGGCCGC
>NW_899268.1:0-889 GCF_000209065.1 Trypanosoma cruzi | reverse complement strand
TGTCTGTTTGCGTGTTCACACACTGGACACCAAACAACCCGGAACTATCCGCTGCTTGGAGGAGTTTCGCGAGATCTTGCCCACATGGGTGCTGCAGTCGGATAATCGTTTTCGAGCGGCTGCTGCACCGCACGTTGTGGTCTAAATTTTTGTTTCGAATTATGAATGGTGGTGGTCAGAGACACTCTCTTTCAATGTCTGTTTGCGTGTTCACACACTGGACGCCAAACAACCCTGAACTATCCGCTGCTTGGAGGAATTTCGCGAGCTCTTGCCCACAACGGTGCTGCACTCGGATAATCGTTTTCGAGCGGCTGCTGCACCGCACGTTGTGGTCTAAATTTTTGTTTCGAATTATGAATGGTGGTGGTCAGAGACACTCTCTGTCAATGTCTGTTTGCGTGTTCACACACTGGACGCCAAACAACCCGGAACTATCCGCTGCTTGGGGGAATTTCGCGAGATCTTGCCCACAAGGGTGCTGCAGTCGGCGGATCGTTTTCGAGCGGCTGCTGCACCGCACGTTGTGGTCTAAATTTTTGTTTCGAATTATGAATGGTGGTGGTCAGAGACACTCTCTTTCAATGTCTGTTTGCGTGTTCACACACTGGACGCCAAACAACCCGGAACTATCCGCTGCTTGGAGGAATTTCGCGAGATCTTGCCCACAGGGGTGCTGCACTCGGCGGATCGTTTTCGAGTGGCTGCTGCACCACACGCTATGGTCTAAATTTTTGTTTCGAATTATGAATGGTGGTGGTCAGAGACACTCTCTTTCAATGTCTGTTTGCGTGTTCACACACTGGACACCAAACAACCCTGAACTATCCGCTGCTTGGAGGAGTTTCGCGAGATCTTGCCCACCATGGGTGCTGCACTCGGCGGATCG
>NW_899267.1:0-889 GCF_000209065.1 Trypanosoma cruzi | reverse complement strand
GGTCCCCTTTTTCTCCGTTCTTTTTTACATTAGGCAAAAGCTCACGGAGGACTCGGGTTGATGACGCGCGATTATTGAAAGAAGCAGGAATAATCGAGACCGTTTCGTCTGCAACAACAAGCGGATGGATAACGGCTTTTTGGTAGTGGATGGGAAAACCACCGGCTTGAAACGATGATGGATTGCGTAGCCACGCGACAAGAAGAGAGACGACCCTTATGAGGCTAATGTTCATCTTTACACATTTCCCATTATTTGCTGCCTGTGATGGCTGAGGCCGCTTTCTGCCTGGACTTAAAGACAACCTTTTTTCAAGTCTTTACCGCGGGAGGCATCGGCATATCTTTCGATGCCGCGTGGAGGACGGCACGCTGGTGGAGCTGACACGGCTCCCTATGGGGTACAAGGCCAGCCCAGAAATCCTCCAGATTATTATTACTTCGGCAATTGCAGGGGTGGCGACGGTGGTTCACTTCCTTTGGGCTGCACCTCCATTGGTGCGTGTCGACGTATGGATCGATGATATACGCATTGCAGGGTTGAAAAGCGATGTGACATTGTGGGAGGCCCAAGTGCTGCGTAATGCGGACGGCCGTCACGCCACGATGGGGGAGGACCGCGAATCGGGCGCTACGCATTACACCTTCCTGTGGGTGCAGTTTGATCACACTCGGCGTGCGGTATCCCTGAGTGACAAGTTTGTCCGGTCTGCATGCGCCATGCCGGCGCTCATTTCTTTAACCATCGCGGAAGTGGAGGTTACGGCGTCACGCTTTTGGTATGCGGCTGCCATTTTGTGCACGCGTTTATATGACAACTACGTTTTCATCAAGGCAGTGCGACGACGATTATCCGCACTCAATCGGGGGATTGTGCAGGAGACATCCCC
>NW_899266.1:0-889 GCF_000209065.1 Trypanosoma cruzi | reverse complement strand
AATAATAATAATGGAGAGCGAAGAAAAACAATAATAATAATAATAATAATAATAATAATAATGGAGAGGGGAAAAAACCAATAATAAAAATAGTGATGGCAGCTGGGTTTGTCGCAGACCTCTACGCTCTACAAGGGAGAAAACCAACGGGCTATTGGTTCGCGAGCAGACGCCGCCATGAGAACATCTTCGGGGATGCGCTCTCAGTCCACTTCCTCCACCTTCGGTCCTGACGAAGACGACGGGTTCGCGCCGCCAGGCATGCCCCCGGGCATACCACCAGGCATACCTCCGGGCATACCACCAGGCATGCCCCCGGGCATACCACCAGGCATACCTCCGGGCATTCCACCAGGCATACCTCCGGGCATACCACCAGGCATACCTCCGGGCATACCGCCGCCCGCGCCCATGCCCTGGTACATCTTCGTCATGATGGGCGTGCACAGGTTCTCCAGCTCCTTCTGGCGGTGCTCGTACTCCTCCTTGCTGGCCTCCTGGTTGTTGTTCAGCCATTGCAGTGCCTCCTCCACGGCACTCGTAATCGTGTTCTTGTCGGCCTCCTCAATCTTGCCAGCGACGTTCGGCTCGTTTACGGTGTTCTTCATCGAAAATGCGTAGTTCTCAAGACCGTTCTTTGCGTCAATGCGCTCGCGCTGTTCCTTGTCCTGCGCCTCGTACTTGGCAGCCTCGGACACCATGCGCTCAATGTCCGCCTTGCTCAGGCGGCCCTTGTCGTTTGTGATGACAATCTGGTTGCGCTTGCCGGTGCCCTTCTCCTCCGCGGACACGTTCAGGATGCCGTTGGCGTCGAGGTCAAAGGTCACCTCAATCTGGGGCACACCGCGCGGCGCCGGCGGGATGCCGGACAGGTCGAATGTGCCGAGCA
>NW_899265.1:0-888 GCF_000209065.1 Trypanosoma cruzi | reverse complement strand
AAAAAGAGTAGGGCGGTGGCCCCGGACGAGAGATACATGACGACGTGTCGAATTATCCAAGTTGCAGCGGCTGCCCCGGACGAGAGATACATGACGACGTGTCGAATTATCCAAGTTGCGGCGGTCCGCCCCGAACGAGAGATACATGACAACGAATCGATGTATCCACGCTGCGGCGACGGCCCCGTACGAGAGATATATGACGACGAATCGAAGTATTCACGCTGCGGCTGCGGCCCCGTACGAGAGATATATGACGACGAATCGAGGTATCCACGCTGCGGCGGCGCACCCTAAACATGTCGCTTTCGTTTTCCAGGGGACAACGCAAATGTGCTCGATTGTTCGAAGATCGAACTTAACACCTTACGTGAAAATGGGTCGCGCGACCACATTTTTTTTAGCTCAGTGGCAAAACAAGCTCACAATTTCATCCGGGGTGCGGGTTCGAGTCCCGAAGAAGCCTAAGTTTTTTTCCTTTTTTTTTTGGAATTCTTGTTTCTTATTGCTTTTTAAACTTCTGGTTTGCAGGACGGTGTGCGAGTTCTGCAATCGCACTGATTCCATCAGTTTCGTGGTGTGTGCGGCTGCGGCTGCGGTGGTGGCCGCGTGAGAGTGAGTGAGAGAGCGCCATGCACCGCCCGCACACACACTCGTCTTTCACCCACTCTCTGTGTGTGTCCCCTTGCATGGACTCTCGCCCTCACCTCATCCCACGAAGCACACACATAATGTGCCCATTGTATATATTGCATGCACACCCATGCAGGCCCGTTGGTGCTCTCTTTTGCACGACACGCACCGCTGCCGTCCTGCCTGACTGCATGGGCGGAGCACCGTAACTGTTTCTGTTTTGTTTTTATTGCATTGAGTGGGCAACCTCTCTCT
>NW_899264.1:0-888 GCF_000209065.1 Trypanosoma cruzi | reverse complement strand
CCGTGTGGCCTGACGTCGTGCACGGCGGCGATATCCCCTCGCCCGACGCATAAGGGTAGCTGTTCTCCGTGTACACGGCGCCGTTATTCTCCTGCACAATCCACTCAAAGGCGTTGTTCATCAGGCCACCACCGCAGCCAGAGTCCGTTTTATCGCACGACACGAGCATCTGCTCCGACAGGTTCGTCAGCGGGTGGCCGGCGAGAAACCACTGGCACTCAACGTTGCCAATGGCGGAGAAGGCCCAGCACGAGCCGCATTGGCCCTGGTCCTTGACGGCTGTCACGGCGCCTCTCGCACGCCAATCCACTGCCGCGGGCGCACCAACAACCTCCACGTTCACCGGCACTCTCGCGCGCTCCTGTGCCGCCGCAAAGTGCGCCGCGCCGTTGTGGTAGCGGGACCGGAATTCCTCGCGCGTGAGGTCCGAGAAGGGCGTGACGCCGAAGGTCGCGTGTGGGTTTGCCGCGGCGTGCAGCCTCGCAAGAAACAGGTTCTCCCGGAACACGCTCAGGCGGAACGCCTCCTCCGCGGCGCTCTCGTACACCCTGCCATGCTTCTGCTTGAATTCCGCGAATTGCGACGCCAGCGTCTCCTCCGCATGCAGGCTCGCCGTCGCCGCGGGGACGAGGCACGCCATGACGACCAGGACGGCCGCGAGCGACAGCGCACGCGCCCAGCCAGACATTACTGCTTGTGTGGGTGTGTTTCCTTCCTTATGTGCCTTCAACAGCGTCACCTTCAGACTGTGGTGGTGTGCGGGCGTTGACGTGGAGAGAAGGAGCATGCGCGCGTGTATGTGCACGCCGCGGCAAAGGAGCGTTGCCACGCCACTCCGCCCCGCATGGTCGGCTGACAGTCGGGGACGGCGGTGGGTTCAGCCACAGT
>NW_899263.1:0-888 GCF_000209065.1 Trypanosoma cruzi | reverse complement strand
TCACACACTGGACACCAAACAACCCTGAACTATCCGCTGCTTGGAGGAATTTCGCGAGCTCTTGCCCACACGGGTGCTGCACTCGGCTGATCGTTTTCGAGCGGCTGCTGCATCACACGTTGTGGTCCAAATTTTTGTTTCCGATTGTGAATGGTGGGAGTCAGAGGCACTCTCTGTCAATATCTGTTTGCGTGTTCACACACTGGACACCAAACAACCCTGAACTATCCGCTGCTTGGAGGAATTTCGCGAGCTCTTGCCCACACGGGTGGTGCACTCGGCTGATCGTTTTCGAGCGGCTGCTGCATCACACGTTGTGGTCCAAATTTTTGTTTCCGATTGTGAATGGTGGGAGTCAGAGGCACTCTCTGTCAATATCTGTTTGCGTGTTCACACACTGGACACCAAACAACCCTGAACTATCCGCTGCTTGGAGGAATTTCGCGAGCTCTTGCCCACACGGGTGGTGCACTCGGCTGATCGTTTTCGAGCGGCTGCTGCATCACACGTTGTGGTCCAAATTTTTGTTTCCGATTGTGAATGGTGGGAGTCAGAGGCACTCTCTGTCAATATCTGTTTGCGTGTTCACACACTGGACACCAAACAACCCTGAACTATCCGCTGCTTGGAGGAATTTCGCGAGCTCTTGCCCACAAGGGTGGTGCACTCGGCTGATCGTTTTCGAGCGGCTGCTGCATCACACGTTGTGGTCCAAATTTTTGTTTCCGATTGTGAATGGTGGGAGTCAGAGGCACTCTCTGTCACTATCTGTTTGCGTGTTCACACACTGGACACCAAACAACCCTGAACTATCCGCTGCTTGGAGGAATTAAAAGGGCTCTTGCCCACACGGGTGGTGCACTCGGCTGATCGTTTTCGAGCGGCTGC
>NW_899262.1:0-888 GCF_000209065.1 Trypanosoma cruzi | reverse complement strand
AATTCAGGGTTGTTTGGTGTCCCGAGTGTGAACACGCAACCAGACATTGAAAGAGAGTGTCTCAGACTCCCACCATCCATAATTCGAAACAAAAATTTAGACCACAGCATGTGGTGCAGCAGCCGCTCGAAAACGATCCGCCGACTGCAGCACCACTGTGGGCAAGATCTCGCGAAGTTCCTCCAAGCAGCGGATAATTCAGGGTTGTTTGGTGTCCGGAGTGTGAACACGCAAACAGACATTGAAAGAGAGTGTCTCTGACCACCACCATTCATAATTCGCAACAAAAATTTAGACCACAACGTGTGGTGCAGCAGCCGCTCGAAAACGATCCGCCGACTGCAGCACCACTGTGGGCAAGATCTCGCGAAGTTCCTCCAAGCAGCGGATAGTTCAGGGTTGTTTGGTGTCCGGAGTGTGAACACGCAAACAGACATTGAAAGAGAGTGTCTCAGACTCCCACCATCCATAATTCGAAACAAAAATTTAGACCACAGCATGTGGTGCAGCAGCCGCTCGAAAACGATCCGCCGAGTGCAGCACCACTGTGGGCAAGATCTCGCGACATTCCTCCAAGCAGCGGATAGTTCAGGGTTGTTTGGTGTCCGGAGTGTGAACACGCAAACAGACATTGAAAGAGAGTGTCTCTGACCACCACCATTCATAATTCGCAACAAAAATTTAGACCACAACGTGTGGTGCAGCAGCCGCTCGAAAACGATCCGCCGACTGCAGCACCACTGTGGGCAAGATCTCGCGAAGTTCCTCCAAGCAGCGGATAATTCAGGGTTGTTTGGTGTCCGGAGTGTGAACACGCAAACAGACATTGAAAGAGAGTGTCTCTGACCACCACCATTCATAATTCGCAACAAAAATTTAGACCACAAC
>NW_899261.1:0-888 GCF_000209065.1 Trypanosoma cruzi | reverse complement strand
TAAGGACAAAAAAAAGAATCGCGTTTTCTTTAATGTTTTTCCTGTTTGGGGGCGGGGATCTTTGTTTTCTATGATTGTCTCTTTTTTTTTGTCTGTTCCAGGTTGGTTTTTAGGAGGCTTGATGTGCCTGCTGGGTGATCGCCGGCTTTTTTATTGGTGATTGCGTATTTTTGGCTTACCGGTGTGCCGCCCAGCGCCATTTTGTTTTACTTCTTTTCTGCTTATTGGGGCGTGTTGTTATTCGTCACGCGTCAGCACACACCGAGCAACATGTCAAAAAAAAACAAAATGCAGGCTTTTTCCCCCCTCGCGAGGGCCTCCGCAGCCACAATCCTGTGCGTGCGTGCATTCTCAGCGTTTTAAACACGGCATGTGTGTGTGCATGTGCTTGTGTGTTTGGCAGCGCCTATACTTGCGGAGCAGCTGTGCGCCACAAGAGAGTCTGAAGAAAGCAACGGCAGAGAGAGGCAGATAGCACACACGCAAATTACTCATATCATCGCACACACACACACACACACACACGCAGCCGCGGAATGGGTGCACTCAACCACAAAATCAAAAAGGAAAACAAAACAAAAAGCCGAAGCGTGGGACGACCAGCGCACACACACTCTCATTACTCCCGTAAAGCAAAACACACACACAGAGGGAGAGAGAGAGAGGTCGCCCACTCAATGCAATAAAAACAAAACAGAAACAGTTACGGTGCTCCGTCCATGCAGCCAGGCAGGACGGCAGCGGTGCGTGTCGTGCAAAAGAGAGCACCAACGGGCCTGCATGGGTGTGCATGCATATATACAATGGGCACATTATTGTGTGTGTCTCGTGGGGTGAGGCGACGACGAGAGTCCATGCAAGGGGACACACACACAGAGAGAGAAGGAA
>NW_899260.1:0-888 GCF_000209065.1 Trypanosoma cruzi | reverse complement strand
ATCCCTGCTGGTGCAGACGCACAGCGATACTGTGGCCGATGCGTCGCGCCCCTCCGGTGATGATGGCAGCGGGGCACTCCGAGGCTTCATGCGACGGTTCGTCCATCCGCCCTCCTGTGTTTTCTCACTCTTTGCTTCCCAAGAAAAGTGCATGGTGGAAGAGCAACAGTTTTTTGTGGCGGCCAGAGGAAATGGACTCGGGCACACCACGCACGGCAGGACAACACAAACACACGCCTGCCAGCGACAACATTCGCCAACACGTCGTCACAACGACGTTCTCTCATTCCTCTCGTTGCTTCACACACACACACACAGGCTCTCCCTCCCCGTGGGTGTGGACGCCTGCCTCACTCGCCGCCACGCTGCTGCCCCATGGCCCACCGCCTCACACTCTCACGCTTCTGCTCCGCCCGCGAGCCCGAGAGCAGAATAACCCAAACGGGCACTACAAACATCACCGCAAGCGCCACAGCGACGCTCACCTCACGCTCGGTCTGTCGCCATGCGTGCATGCATGGCGTCTCCACGGGGCGCACACGGTTCGGTGCGTTGCCAAAGCGTCGATGCGGCACTGTCGGCGTCCCTGTGCGGAATGCACACAGTCGCCGCATTGCAGCCTACCCGCCTAGCAAGAAGAAAAGAAACGCAGACACACACATAGACGAAGACACACACACACAGTTGAGACAGACTGATCGGCAAACAAACAGAAGGTGTCCGAGCGCAGCGCGGCGCTCATTACACACAGCACTCAGTAGCAAACAAGGGCTCGATCCACCACACAAATCCTACTGCTGAAACCACCACACACAAAAAGGAAAAAAATCCACGCGCTAACGAGACGATCTAAAGACAATAACTCACCCATAAACAACGGACAAGCTC
>NW_899259.1:0-888 GCF_000209065.1 Trypanosoma cruzi | reverse complement strand
TGAACTATCCGCTGCTTGGAGGAATTTCGCGAGCTCTTGCCCACACGGGTGCTGCACTCGGCTGATCGTTTTCGAGAGGCCGCTGCATCACACGTTGTGGTCTGAATTTTTGTTTCCAATTATGAATGGTGGGAGTCAGAGGCACTCTCTGTCAATATCTGTTTGCGTGTTCACACACTGGACACCAAACAACCCTGAACTATCCGCTGCTTGGAGGAATTTCGCGAGCTCTTGCCCACAAGGGTGCTGCACTCGGCTGATCGTTTTCGAGAGGCCGCTGCATCACACGTTGTGGTCTGAATTTTTGTTTCCGATTGTGAATGGTGGGAGTCAGAGACACTCTCTGTCAATATCTGTTTGCGTGTTCACACACTGGACACCAAACAACCCTGAACTATCCGCTGCTTGGAGGAATTTCGCGAGCTGTTGCCCACACGGGTGCTGCACTCGGCTGATCGTTTTCGAGAGGCCGCTGCATCACACGTTGTGGTCTGAATTTTTGTTTCCAATTATGAATGGTGGGAGTCAGAGGCACTCTCTGTCAATATCTGTTTGCGTGTTCACACACTGGACACCAAACAACCCTGAACTATCCGCTGCTTGGAGGAATTTCGCGAGCTCTTGCCCACACGGGTGCTGCACTCGGCTGATCGTTTTCGAGCGGCTGCTGCATCACACGTTGTGGTCCAAATTTTTGTTTCCAATTGTCAATGGTGGGAGTCAGAGGCACTCTCTGTCAATATCTGTTTGCGTGTTCACACACTGGACACCAAACAACCCTGAACTATCCGCTGCTTGGAGGAATTTCGCGAGCTCTTGCCCACACGGGTGCTGCACTCGGCTGATCGTTTTCGAGCGGCCGCTGCATCACACGTTGTGGTCCAAATT
>NW_899258.1:0-888 GCF_000209065.1 Trypanosoma cruzi | reverse complement strand
CCACCAGTATCTGGAGCTCGCTCCAAAATGCCCTCAAACACCAAGGCGCCAGAATCCAGCATCGAAGAAGTCACGTTCACGTGCACGCGTGCATCACTCCCCTTAATCAGCAAGCTCATGAAGACGCACTGCAGCAGCGTGATGTTGAGTGTCTGTTGTGGCGCGTCAAAATACGACAGGTCCAGAAAAACCGCGGCAGTAAAGGCCACATTGACGAAGCACAGACCACGCACACCGGGATCAGGAACGTCCACGAAGCCGATGATGCCACCGTGCACGCAGCGGACCTCCGTGTCGTCCGCGTCGGGCAGCGGGAGCGGCCCAAGGCCGCCCGGAACCGCAGCCGGCAGACACGTGTCACCGTAGCCGCCAGCAGCGCACACGCACTCACAGCCGCTGATGCTGCTCGTCCTCGCAGCAAAGCACACGGCGTCCACGGTGCACGCGCCACAGTCCAGCACCGTCACGGGCATCCCAATATTGAGGTCTTCTCCGTAATCCGTCACAGGAGAGCCCCTTGCGTCGTTGCACACGCCGTAGATGATCGGGCGCGCGTCGGACGGTGGTGACCAGTTGCTTGTCATACTTACAATGGTAGACGAGTACGAGCCGTACGTAAAACTGTTATGCAGTATCGACCACACACTCCGATCGCGGAACGCCACGCCGTTCTCCTTGGCCACGTACACAACGTAGGCGGTGCGGAACTCGTTGTCGCGGTGCACCAGCCAGCTGCCGCCAGTCACAGTCAGCGTGTTTGCAATGAGCATGGCAAAGCCAAGACGGAAATTGCTGGACACAATCTGCAGCACGCTGCCGCCATCCACCGCAACGTCCCCAAAAATACAAGCACCTTCGTAGTATTCGATGCTCGGCGCACTCCACGAG
>NW_899257.1:0-888 GCF_000209065.1 Trypanosoma cruzi | reverse complement strand
GTCGTGTTGTATCTAACGTCCGGGGCAGCCGCTGCAAACTTGGATAATTCGACACGTCGTGTTGTATCCAACGTCCGGGGCCACCGCCCTACCATTTTTTATTTCTTGCAGCGGCCAACCCCGGCAGTAAGGACAAAAAAAAGAATCGCGTTTTCTTTAATGTTTTTCCTGTTTGGGGGCGGGGATCTTTGTTTTCTATGATTGTCTCTTTTTTTTTGTCTGTTCCAGGTTGGTTTTTAGGAGGCTTGATGTGCCTGCTGGGTGATCGCCGGCTTTTTTATTGGTGATTGCGTATTTTTGGCTTACCGGTGTGCCGCTCAGCGCCATTTTGTTTTACTTCTTTTCTGCTTATTGGGGCGTGTTGTTATTCGTCACGCGTCAGCACACACCGAGCAACATGTCAAAAAAAAACAAAATGCAGGCTTTTTCCCCCCTCGCGAGGGCCTCCGCAGCCACAATCCTGTGCGTGCGTGCATTCTCAGCGTTTTAAACACGGCATGTGTGTGTGCATGTGCTTGTGTGTTTGGCAGCGCCTATACTTGCGGAGCAGCTGTGCGCCCCAAGAGAGTCTGAAGAAAGCAACGGCAGAGAGAGGCAGATAGCACACACGCAAATTACTCATATCATCACACACACACACACACACGCAGCCGCGGAATGGGTGCACTCAACCACAAAATCAAAAAGGAAAACAAAACAAAAAGCCGAAGCGTGGGACGACCAGCGCACACACACTCTCATTACTCCCGTAAAGCAAAACACACACACAGAGGGAGAGAGAGAGAGGTCGCCCACTCAATGCAATAAAAACAAAACAGAAACAGTTACGGTGCTCCGTCCATGCAGCCAGGCAGGACGGCAGCGGTGCGTGTCGGCAAAAGAGAGCAC
>NW_899256.1:0-888 GCF_000209065.1 Trypanosoma cruzi | reverse complement strand
AAGCGACGCCTCCGGGTACATCTGCAGCACACCAACCAGGCACTCAAGCGCGCTATTAACGCACAAGTCAACCGAAGAGTTTTCCTCTAAATCAGATAAGTATGCCGCCTCGCAAGTCGAAAGAAGACGAATGCTGCAACGAAACACAAGATGTGCAAACGCTTCGTCGCTGAGTAAATGATGGGCGACATCCAGGAGCAGGCCGCAGTCCTTCAGAAGAATCGTGTGGGAACCCCCGGCCTCAAAAGACGCCAATCCCTCCTCCAGACTGCGGCCGACGACGCACCGAAATTCATCCGAAAAGATAAAAGAACACGTCGGACGCTCCGCCTCCGTTGTTTCACTCGGCCGGGGACGACGACGCAGTAAGCACAGAGCAACACGCAAACACAATGCTCGTGACTCTCTTCCTCCTGCAGGGCCTGTAGCCCATTCCAACAGACGGCGGACCACGACAGACGCTACACGCCCCCACAATTTGGCATTGGCATCACACACCTCCGCCAACCGCAAGATAATTGTCTGTTGCACCAACACACGCCCCGTCTGTTGCCGTGCCGCATCCCCTGACACAATGGCTGAAACGCACTCGTCCATGAATTCATCCCAACGCGCAGCGGGATATTCAAGACCGGCAATACGGCCGAGGCAGGAGCACAGCAAGACATGCAGTTGCTCCTCCGCAGCTGACGCAGCAAAAGAGGCGCTCCGCAAATACGCCAAAATCTCATTAAGAACACGTTCCTTGTCGCTGAAGCTCGCGCCCTCGCACCATGTCCGCTCGCTCACAAAAGACTCCAGCGTCAAGGCAGCCGCCAGCCGCAAATTCCAAGAAACTGCATTGGACGCAACTACTACTTCCGTCAAAACGTCCCCAATATTCACTGC
>NW_899255.1:0-888 GCF_000209065.1 Trypanosoma cruzi | reverse complement strand
TGCAGTCTCCTCCCTGCAAGTGACAGTGGAGTCCGTGCGCGTGGGTCCCAGTCACCTGCTGCAGTGGAGCGGTGAGCTCATGGCCTGAGCTGTCGGACACCAATAATACGTCCGGCCAATGCGACGATGCCGGTGCTCCATGCGTCTGTGAGCTGCGCGAGGTCGGACGCCTCCTTGGCTTATGCATCACAAGCTTCGTTCCTGGGTACGCCGCAGTGGCCAAGGACAAACTGCATCCGTGTGTGCGTTCCTCGGTGCTGCTGGCAAGAAAAAAGGGTACGTCCACAATGTGAGTCACCAGGTGATCCAGAACCGTCGACGTGTGCTCGCGTGCTTCCACGGTTCAACGAGAAGGTGCAGACACGCACGCTGCCGTGGAAAGAGTCTCGGTGAATATCGTACTCTCCATGCTAACACCACACCCCTCTGTATCTGCTGTGGTGCATGAATTTCGCACGGCCGGAGGGAAATTGGGGAAAAGGAAAAATTCCTCGTGTGAGCATCCCCGTACCAGCGTGGCCAATCCGCGACAATATCCCTTGCCTGTGGAATGCGGTGTGCCAATTAAATCAAAGGCCGCGACGTGAAGGGATGTGCAAATTGCCAGAAGTGGCCGTCACACCTCCTGCACACACAAAACACGCGGGCCGTAGCGGGCAACGAATCCCAATGCCGCAGCATCCAAGGCTCCCACGTTCCACGTGTACACCTGAGGGGTACAGCCATGGCGGTGGTGCGCTCGAGGATAAGTGTGGAACGTGACTGGGATGGCTTGGTCCGTCACTTCCACCGCTAAAGAGACATCGATCCCCCTCTGCACTCGCACACACCAGGGCAAGCCGGAATCACGGCAATGCGTCGCGCCTCAATACGTAATCCCGCTCAACG
>NW_899254.1:0-888 GCF_000209065.1 Trypanosoma cruzi | reverse complement strand
CGGATGACATTGTGAGCGTGTTTGCCACTGAGCTAAAAAAATGCGGTCGCGCGACTCCTTTTCACGTAAAGTATTAATGTCGATCTTCGAACAATCGAGCACATTTGCGTTGTCCCCTGGAAAACGAAAAAGACGTGTTTAGGATGCGCAGCCGCAGCGTGGTTACTACTGTAAGTCGTCATATATCTAACGCCCGAGGCCACCGCTGCAGCTTGGATAATTCGACACGTCGTGCTGTATCTAACGTCCGGGGCAGCCGCTGCAACTTGGATAATTCGACACGTCGTCCCGTATCTAACGTCCGGGGCAGCCGCTGCAACTTGGATAATTCGACACGTCGTGCTGTATCTAGCGTCCGGGGCCACCGCCCTACCATTTTTTATTTCTTGCGGCGGCCAACCCCGGCAGTAAGGACAAAAAAAAGAATCGCGTTTTCTTTAATGTTTTTCCTGTTTGGGGGCGGGGATCTTTGTTTTCTATGATTGTCTCTTTTTTTTTGTCTGTTCCAGGTTGGTTTTGAGGACGCTTGATGTGCCTGCTGGGTGATCGCCGGCTTTTTTATTGGTGATTGCGTATTTTTGGCTTACCGGTGTGCCGCTCAGCGCCATTTTGTTTTACTTCTTTTCTGCTTATTGGGGCGTGATGTTATTCTTCACGCGTCAGCACACACCGAGCAACATGTCAAAAAAAAAAAATGCAGGTTTTTTCCCCCTCGCGAGGGCCTCGGCAGCCACAATCCTGTGCGTGCGTGCATTCTCAGCGTTTTAAGCACGGCATGTGTGTGCATGTGTGTGTGTGTTTGTCAGCGCCTATACTTGCAGAGCAGCTGTGCGCCACAAGAGAGTCTGAAGAAAGCAACGGCAGAGAGAGGCAGATAGCACACACGCA
>NW_899253.1:0-888 GCF_000209065.1 Trypanosoma cruzi | reverse complement strand
GACACCAAACAACCCTGAATTGTCGGCTGCTTGGAGGAATTTCGCGAGCTCTTGCCCACACGGGTGCTGCATTCGGCTAATCGTTTTCGAGCGGTCGCTGCATCACACGTTGTGGTCTAAATTTTTGTTTCCGATTATGAATGGTGGGAGTCAGAGGCACTCTCTGTCAATATCTGTTTGCGTGTTCACACACTGGACACCAAACAACCCTGAACTATCCGCTGCTTGGAGGAATTCCGCGAGCTCTTGCCCACACGGGTGCTGCAGTCGGCTGATCGTTTTCGAGCGGCTGCTGCATCACACGTTGTGGTCTAAATTTTTGTTTCCGATTGTGAATGGTGGGAGTCAGAGACACTCCCTGTCAATATCTGTTTGCGTGTTCATGCACTGGACACCAAACAACCCTGAACTATCCGCTGCTTGGAGGAATTCCGCGAGCTGTTGCCCACACGGGTGCTGCAGTCGGCTGATCGTTTTCGAGCGGCTGCTGCATCACACGTTGTGGTCTGAATTTTTGTTTCCGATTATGAATGGTGGGAGTCAGAGACACTCTCTGTCAATATCTGTTTGCGTGTTCATGCACTGGACACCAAACAACCCTGAACTATCCGCTGCTTGGAGGAATTTCGCGAGCTGTTGCCCACACGGGTGCTGCACTCGGCTAATCGTTTTCGAGCGGTCGCTGCATCACACGTTGTGGTCTAAATTCTTGTTTCCGATTATGAATGGTGGGAGTCAGAGACACTCTCTGTCAATATCTGTTTGCGTGTTCACACACTGGACACCAAACAACCCTGAACTATCCGCTGCTTGGAGGAATTTCGCGAGCTGTTGCCACGAGGGTGCTGCACTCGGCTGATCGTTTTCGAGCGGCTGCTGCATCACACG
>NW_899252.1:0-888 GCF_000209065.1 Trypanosoma cruzi | reverse complement strand
ACAGAAATGTTTGTTCCGCAACACTGTACGCAACCACAGGGAGTTTCTCCGCATCGTAGTGCAGCAGCTGGTAGAGGAGGTACGAACCGGCACCCATCGACTTCCCAATCCCGGGCATCCCAATCAACACACGCCGCCCAGGCGTAAAGTTGTTCTCACCGCGAGTGCTGAACCATTCGGTCAGATCGCCCTTGACGGTCTGCCACACTCGATCCACCTCACAGTTCACATAGCAGTCACGAATGGACGGCCCCAACGGCCACGAGTACGGCCATGCCTTGTCCGAGGTGAGCACCATCAGCCTCAGACGTGGTGCACCGGACTGCTCCACGCTGTCATCCCTTTCAAGAGTTCGGCCAACTGCCTTGTACGTCCATGACTGCGGTGGTTTGCCCTCCCTCACTTCCATTCCCATCCCCTCGCCGTCAGTAAATTCCTCCCGCTTCGCTCTTTCGTCTGCCTCCCGCCTTTCTTCTTTCTGTATCTCAGCGAGTAGTCCGTTTAGCTTTCCACTTGCAAGAGGAGTGAGCGTATCCCTTCCTTCATATTCCCTCCATTGCCAGAGAAAATACACACCCTCGCGACGAAGTTTATAAATAGCCTCCAATAGTATTTTCCTTTCCTCCTGCTCTCTTTTCAGCTCTCTTTCCAGCTCTTGGTATGACGGCGATGCCGTTATTAAGCCCAATATTTCACTGTCGTTAATAAACATCGTGGGTCTCAACACAAACATCTCCATAGCGACGTTCTCATTGGTGTCCACAACGCCTCTGCCGCCCAAGTTGCTCCGAAGGAAATCGTTCAGCATCATTTCGGCCATGTTAGTGCTTCCCTCCAGCAGAATGTCCTTTACAGTGCTGCTCATGGTCCACTGTGGTCGATAAATTC
>NW_899251.1:0-888 GCF_000209065.1 Trypanosoma cruzi | reverse complement strand
CCTGTTTGGGGGCGGGGATCTTTGTTTTCTATGATTGTCTCTTTTTTTTTGTCTGTTCCAGGTTGGTTTTGAGGACGCTTGATGTGCCTGCTGGGTGATCGCCGGCTTTTTTATTGGTGATTGCGTATTTTTGGCTTACCGGTGTGCCGCTCAGCGCCATTTTGTTTTACTTCTTTTCTGCTTATTGGGGCGTGTTGTTATTCTTCACGCGTCAGCACACACCGAGCAACATGTCAAAAAAAAAAAATGCAGGTTTTTTCCCCCTCGCGAGGGCCTCGGCAGCCACAATCCTGTGCGTGCGTGCATTCTCAGCGTTTTAAGCACGGCATGTGTGTGCATGTGTGTGTGTGTTTGTCAGCGCCTATACTTGCAGAGCAGCTGTGCGCCACAAGAGAGTCTGAAGAAAGCAACGGCAGAGAGAGGCAGATAAGCACACACGCAAATTACTCATATCATCACACACACACACACGCAGCCGCGGAATGGGTGCACTCAACCACAAAATCAAAAAGAAAAACAAAACAAAAAGCCGAAGCGTGGGACTACCAGCGCACACACACTCTCATTGCTCCCGTAAAGCAAAACACACACACAGGGAGAGAGAGAGAGGTCGCCCACTCAATGCAATGAAAACAAAACAGAAACAGTTACGGTGCTCCGCCCATGCAGCCAGGCAGGACGGCAGCGGTGCGTGTCGTGCAAAAGAGAGCACCAACGGGCCTGCATGGGTGTGCATGCATATATACAATGGGCACATTATTGTGTGTGCTTCGTGGGGTGAGGCGACGACGAGAGTCCATGCAAAGGGGACACACACACAGAGAGAGAAGGAAGTGTGTGTATGCGGGCGGTGCATGGCTCTCTCACACTCACTCTCACGCGGCCACC
>NW_899250.1:0-888 GCF_000209065.1 Trypanosoma cruzi | reverse complement strand
TGAACTATCCGCTGCTGGGAGGAATGTCGCGAGATCTTGCCCACAAGGGTGCTGCACTCGGAGGATCGTTTTCGAGCGGCTGCTGCACCACACGCTGTGGTCTAAATTTTTGTTTCGAATTATGAATGGTGGTGGTCAGAGGCACTCTCTTTCAATGTCTGTTTGCGTGTTCACACACTGGACGCCAAACAACCCTGAACTATCCGCTGCTTGGAGGAATGTCGCGAGATCTTGCCCACAAGGGTGCTGCACTCGGAGGATCGTTTTCGAGCGGCTGCTGCACCACACGCTGTGGTCTAAATTTTTGTTTCGAATTATGAATGGTGGTGGTCAGAGGCACTCTCTTTCAATGTCTGTTTGCGTGTTCACACACTGGACGCCAAACAACCCTGAACTATCCGCTGCTTGGAGGAATGTCGCGAGATCTTGCCCACAAGGGTGCTGCAGTCGGATAATCGTTTTCGAGCGGCTGCTGCACCACACGCTGTGGTCTAAATTTTTGTTTCGAATTATGAATGGTGGTGGTCAGAGGCACTCTCTTTCAATGTCTGTTTGCGTGTTCACACACTGGACGCCAAACAACCCTGAACTATCCGCTGCTTGGAGGAATGTCGCGAGATCTTGCCCACAAGGGTGCTGCAGTCGGATAATCGTTTTCGAGCGGCTGCTGCACCACACGCTGTGGTCTAAATTTTTGTTTCGAATTATGAATGGTGGTGGTCAGAGGCACTCTCTTTCAATGTCTGTTTGCGTGTTCACACACTGGACGCCAAACAACCCTGAACTATCCGCTGCTTGGAGGAATGTCGCGAGATCTTGCCCACAAGGGTGCTGCAGTCGGATAATCGTTTTCGAGCGGCTGCTGCACCACACGCTGTGGTCTATGTT
>NW_899249.1:0-888 GCF_000209065.1 Trypanosoma cruzi | reverse complement strand
ACACTCTTCTTCTTTTTCCTCTGTTTCTGGATGCGTGTTTTTAGCACCGCCGTTGTGGGACCATTGCTTTGCCAACATGCATACGGGGGTGGTGCTCCTTCCCATAGGTGTGCCGTGAAAAAATATTAATATATTTTCAAATGCGCCGTGTGCTTCTCTGTGTGCGTGTAATGTGGGGCTTAGGCCTCACTCAGGCAGGGGCAATGACACCTTTGCACCATTGCGATGCGGCCGGCGGTGCGGTGCACTAGCAAAATAAACTGTGCGTTCCATAACATACAGAGTATTCGCTACTGTGGGAATTGAACACTTATTTTTTTGTGGAACTACCAGGGCTTATCCACTGGGTGCGGTGCGTTGATTCGGCAAAGGGAACAGAAGGAGGTCCTCTATGAGGTGTGCCTGTGGAGGGAGAACTGAACTGCTACCTTGGTGACTATAAAATATTGGTGTTTATCTGAAACGAGGGGGCGCATCGCTGTGCATGACGAGACTTTATTCATACGGACGTGAGGCGGCGGGTGGAGGAGGACAACGGGCATGGGCAATACGAGAGCGATGCCATTGCTGCCTGTTGAGATGATTTGGGCAGTGATGATGATAACGATGTGGGCGAACACTCTCAGGTAGAAACGCTCTTCTCGCTGTCAGGATATTAAAGTTGCACGGTAATTTGCCACAGGTTGACCGGACCTCTTTTTGTGAGTTTTTCCGACACGTCGGTGGAGCTGCTCGGTGTTCTCCAACAGGGTGTTCTGCTCTGCACAGGCGTGACTGCCCGAAGATTGTATCGGCCGCGGGCGGAGTGAAGTGTGCACGACGATCCTCCGGCAGATCCGGCGCGTTGTACTCACCGCACTGGACGGTCAATCCCGCATGGCAACGTGG
>NW_899248.1:0-888 GCF_000209065.1 Trypanosoma cruzi | reverse complement strand
GTTTGTGAATGGAACTGATATTTACATGCTTGCTGGAAAATACAGCCGGACAGCAGCTGCTAAAGACGCTCAGGAGAGGGGCGCAGGTGAGTGGGGACTTTTGCTGGCGAAAGGGGAACTCAGTGATGGGGACAGTGGCAGTAACAAAAAAGTCCAATGGAATGTGAACCAGCGACTGGTCGACACTCTCTTTAAGCGCGAACAGGATTCCTTGATGCAGCTGGTTGCAGGCGGTGGATCGGGTGTTAAGATGGAGGACGGTACGCTTGTGTTTCCCGTGGAAGTAACGAAGAAGGGTGAATCAGAAAACGACGGAGAGGAAGGAAAGAGTGTCTCACTGCTCGTATATACTTCGGATACTTCGGATGATTCGAGTTGGAAGCTGTCGAAGGGAATGTCTGACGGTGGCTGCGGTGTTCCCTCCGTCGTGGAGTGGGAGAAGGAGAAACTCATGATGATGACTGCGTGCGATGGCGGCCGCCGCAGGGTGTACGAGTCCGGTGACAAGGGGGAGTCGTGGACGGAGGCACTCGGGACACTCTCGCGCGTGTGGGGCAACAAACACGAGGAACAGACGAAACGTGTTGCGAGCGGGTTCACCACAGCGACTCTTGGAGATGACAACAAAAAAGTGATGCTCGTTACTCTGCCGGTGTATTCTAAGGAGAAGGGCAGCGAAAACAAGGGAAAAGAGTGAACTCCATCTTTGGCTGACGGACAATACGCGCATTGCTGATATTGGGCCGGTGTCCGAGAAGGACGAAGACGAAGTTGCCGCCAGCTCCCTGCTGTACGAAAGTGCTGAAGGTGAAGATAATAATAAGGAGGAGGATAAGTTGATTGCACTGTACGAGAAGAAGAAGAAGGGCGGGAGAAGCCATCACACAG
>NW_899247.1:0-888 GCF_000209065.1 Trypanosoma cruzi | reverse complement strand
ACTCCCACCATTCACAATCGGAAACAAAAATTCAGACCACAACGTGTGATGCAGCAGCCGCTCGAAAGCGATCAGCCGAGTGCAGCACCCGTGTGGGCAACAGCTCGCGAAATTCCTCCAAGCAGCGGATAGTTCAGGGTTGTTTGGTGTCCAGTGTGTGAACACGCAAACAGATATTGACAGAGAGTGCCTCTGACTCCCACCATTCATAATCGGAAACAAAAATTTAGACCACAACGTGTGATGCAGCAGCCGCTCGAAAACGATCAGCCGACTGCAGCACCCGTGTGGGCAAGAGCTCGCGAAATTCCTCCAAGCAGCGGATAGTTCAGGGTTGTTTGGTGTCCAGTGTGTGAACACGCAAACAGATATTGACAGAGACTGCCTCTGACTCCCACCATTCATAATCGGAAACAAGAATTCAGACCACAACGTGTGATGCAGCAGCCGCTCGAAAGCGATCAGCCGAGTGCAGCACCCTTGTGGGCAACAGCTCGCGAAATTCCTCCAAGCAGCGGATAGTTCAGGGTTGTTTGGTGTCCAGTGTGTGAACACGCAAACAGATATTGACAGAGAGTGCCTCTGACTCCCACCATTCATAATCGGAAACAAAAATTTAGACCACAACGTGTGATGCAGCAGCCGCTCGAAAACGATCAGCCGACTGCAGCACCCGTGTGGGCAAGAGCTCGCGAAATTCCTCCAAGCAGCCGACAATTCAGGGTTGTTTGGTGTCCAGTGTGTGAACACGCAAACAGATATTGACAGAGAGTGTCTCTGACTCCCACCATTCATAATTGGAAACAAAAATTTAGACCACAACGTGTGATGCAGCGACCGCTCGAAAACGATTAGCCGAGTGCAGCACCCGTGTGGGCAAGAGCTCGC
>NW_899246.1:0-888 GCF_000209065.1 Trypanosoma cruzi | reverse complement strand
AAAGCAATAAAAAATAAGATAAAGCGTGGGGCAACCAGCACACACACTCTCATTGCTCCCGTAAAGCAAAACACACACACAAGGAAAGAGAGAGGTCGCCCACTCAAGGCAATGGAAAAAAACAGTTACGGTGCTCCGTCCATGCAGCCAGGCAGGACGGCAGCGGTGCGTGTCGTGCAAAAGAGAGCACCAACGGCCTGCATGGGTGTGCATGCATATATACAATGGGCACATTATGTGTGTGCCTCGTGGGGTGAGGTGAGGGCGAGAGTCCATGCAAGGGGACACACACACAGAGAAGGACGAGTGTGTGTGCGGGCGGTGCACGGCTCTCTCACACTCACTCTCACACGATCGCCACCGCAGCAGCAGCCGCACACGCAACAAAAAGCAAAAGAGAGGAGGTGGAGTGGAGGACCGCGGTGCTGCCGTCGGTGTCACCAGTCTCGTTTGTCTCACGTGTTCGGGTGGTGTTCGCCGGTGACTTCTCGGAATCCCCCTGAGTGGCCGTCGGTGTGGAAGTGGCGTTACCAGCTGGGCGTGCTTCATGTGTTCTTGCGACGTCGGTCGGTGTACGGCTGCTCCTGTCAGCCAACTCACCACCACCACCAGGACCACCGCCTGTGAAGGCCGGCGTTTCAGACAGCTGTTCACTATTGACCGGGTCTGTCTGCGGGGGTTTCACAGGCTCTGGTGCAGCACCTGGTGATCCTTGCGCCTGCCCCTGCTATGCGCTGGCAGCAGAACTTGACGACGGCAATGGCGAGGCAAAAGTGGCGTCTGTGGTTGCGGCTGCAGGCCGGCCACGAGGGGTGACGCCGGAAATCCCAACCGCCGTTTTGTTTACGCATTTCTCAACTTCTGTATCGTTTTGCGCGGGTAACGTGG
>NW_899245.1:0-888 GCF_000209065.1 Trypanosoma cruzi | reverse complement strand
ATTTTAAATAAAACAACAATGACTGACCTGCGTATGACTGAGCGCCCGGGCTTTACTGGGAAACTCAACGAGAAAATCCTGGAGCGCGTCCGATTCCTGGCAGGAGAGCTGCAGATACCTGACCTCGAGTCGAAGTTCCCCCACTTGAAAGTGACGGACGGCTCATGGCGCCCACCGCTTCCGGGTGATGATGTCAACTTGGCTGCCTACATTGACCACACGCAGCTTAAGCAGGAGGCGCCAATGGCAGACATTGTGAAGCTCTGTGAGGAGGCGAGGCAGTACAAATTTTATGCAGTTTGTGTGAACAGTTCTCGCGTGAAGCTTTGCGTGGAGAAGCTGCGTGGCACAGGCATCAAGACTGGCGCATCATGTGGCTTTCCCCTTGGGGCATGCAGTACCGCAGCGAAAGTAGCGGAGGCGAAGACGATGGTGCAGGAAGGCGCGGAGGATATGGATATGGTGCTGAACGTTGGTGCGCTGAAGGACAAGGACTACCGTTATGTCCTGGAAGACATTAAGGCAGTCCTTGCTGTGTGCCCACCGCACGTGACGACAAAAGTTATCTTTGAAACGTGCCTCTTGACGGAGGAAGAGATTATTGACTGTGCCATCATCTCTGTTGTGGCGGGCGCAAGTTTTGTAAAGACATCCACTGGGTTTAACAGCGGTGGTGGGGCCACACCGGAGGCCATTGATGTCATGCTCGCCGTTGTTGGCAAGGCTGCGAAGGTGAAGGCGAGTGGTGGTGTGCGGGATCGGTTCACAGCCTTGCAGTACGTGAAGGCAGGTGTTTCCCGCTTAGGCACAAGTAGCAGCATCGCCATCGCCACGTGCAAGTGAGGGCAAATCGCGAGTTTCCGGCCGGCGGCACCCGCAGCGGCAAAA
>NW_899244.1:0-888 GCF_000209065.1 Trypanosoma cruzi | reverse complement strand
TATGGATGGTGGTGGTCAGAGACACTCTCTTTCAATGTCTGTTTGCGTGTTCACACACTGGACGCCAAACAACCCGGAACTATCCTCTGCTTGGAGGAATTTCGCGAGCTCTTGCCCACAACGGTGCTGCACTCGGATAATCGTTTTCGAGCGGCTGCTGCACCACACGCTGTGGTCTAAATTTTTGTTTCGAATTATGGATGGTGGTGGTCAGAGACACTCTCTTTCAATGCCTGTTTGCGTGTTCACACACTGGACGCCAAACAACCCGGAACTATCCTCTGCTTGGAGGAATTTCGCGAGCTCTTGCCCACAACGGTGCTGCACTCGGATAATCGTTTTCGAGCGGCTGCTGCACCACACGCTGTGGTCTAAATTTTTGTTTCGAATTATGGATGATGGTGGTCAGAGACACTCTCTTTCAATGTCTGTTTGCGTGTTCACACACTGGACGCCAAACAACCCGGAACTATCCGCTGCTTGGAGGAATGTCGCGAGCTCTTGCCCACAACGGTGCTGCACTCGGATAATCGTTTTCGAGCGGCTGCTGCACCACACGCTGTGGTCTAAATTTTTGTTTCGAATTATGGATGGTGGTGGTCAGAGACACTCTCTTTCAATGTCTGTTTGCGTGTTCACACACTGGACGCCAAACAACCCTGAATTATCCGCTGCTTGGAGGAATGTCGCGAGCTCTTGCCCACAAGGGTGCTGCACTCGGCGGATCGTTTTCGAGCGGCTGCTGCACCACACGCTGTGGTCTAAATTTTTGTTTCGAATTATGGATGATGGTGGTCAGAGACACTCTCTTTCAATGTCTGTTTGCGTGTTCACACACTGGACGCCAAACAACCCGGAACTATCCTCTGCTGGAGGAATGTCGCGAGC
>NW_899243.1:0-888 GCF_000209065.1 Trypanosoma cruzi | reverse complement strand
CAAACAACACACACATGCACACACATGCCGTGCTTAAAACGCTGAGAATGCACGCACGCATAGGATTGTGGCTGCCGAGGCCCTCGCGAGGGGGAAAAAACCTGCATTTTTTTTTTTTGACATGTTGCTCGGTGTGTGCTGACGCGTGACGAATAACAACACGCCCCAATAAGCAGAAAAGAAGTAAAACAAAATGGCGCTGAGCGGCACACCGGTAAGCCAAAAATACGCAATCACCAATAAAAAAGCCGGCGATCACCCAGCAGGCACATCAAGCCTCCTAACAGCCAACCTGGAACAGACAAAAAAAAAGAGGCAATCATAGAAAACAAAGATCCCCGCCCCCAAACAGGAAAAACATTAAAGAAAACGCGATTCTTTTTTTTGTCCTTACTGCCGGGGTTGGCCGCCGCAAGAAATAAAAAATGGTAGGGCGGTGGCCCCGGACGCTAGATACAGCACGACGTGTCGAATTATCCAAGTTGCAGCGGCTGCCCCGGACGTTAGATACGGGACGACGTGTCGAATTATCCAAGTTGCAGCGGCTGCCCCGGACGTTAGATACGGGACGACGTGTCGAATTATCCAAGTTGCAGCGGTGGCCTCGGGCGTTAGATATATGACGACTTACAGTAGTAACCACGCTGCGGCTGCGCATCCTAAACACGTCTTTTTCGTTTTCCAGGGGACAACGCAAATGTGCTCGATTGTTCGAAGATCGACATTAATACTTTACGTGAAAAGGAGTCGCGCGACCGCATTTTTTTAGCTCAGTGGCAAACACGCTCACAATGTCATCCGGGGACGCGGGTTCGATTCCCGCAGAAGCCTAAGTTTTTTCCATTTTTTTTTTTTTTTGAATTCTTGTTTCATATTGCTTTTTAAACT
>NW_899242.1:0-888 GCF_000209065.1 Trypanosoma cruzi | reverse complement strand
AAGGATTCCCCCTGTAATAATAATACGACTTCGATTTCCTTTTATGGTGGCTGAAACAAACGCGCCGTCCTCTATAAGTTTCAGCTCCGAATTTTCTAGCAGCGCAATCCGGCCTCCGAGCCTCGCATCTGATGCAGAGACTCGAGCTCCACTTTCAAGAACTAATTGCGCCTTTTCTTCATTTATCATGTCCGTTATTTTCAAATTCCCAGAGAGTACAAGTGTTCCCCTTGTGTTTATTATACGTGTCTGGCACAACACAGCATTTCCCTGGTCCACGGTGATGACACGAATAGTGCCACCCCGATTGATGATTGCATTGCTATGACTTCGAGATCGAATACTGCCAACCCCCTCTGTTCCCGTACGAGCCAAAGTAATGGTGAGGTTCCCGTAGTTATGGAGGGCTCCCTCGCCTTCCAAGAACAGCTGCGGGACATCAATCACCATTTCACCGTAGTTACGTAATATAAATGAAAGAGTACAAAGTTTACCACACTGGGAGGTGATGATAGCGGTCTCCGTGCAGTTGATGTCTCCCTGACCCTCAATGCTCCCCCCGGACCATAAGAACGAAGAAACATTTAGAGACTCCTGACGCAACACAAGCCTTCCCGTCCGCTCAATCTGCAAACGACCGACACTAGGAGCATGAGGAAGGCCAGTTACCTCATCGAAAAGAATATTCTCGGATATTTTCTCAGTCACAGCATCGTCCCCCCCTTTCACCAACAGTGTTGCCAAATTAATATACTGGGCAGATCCTTCACGACGGTAACAAACGTGGTAGAGACCTTCCTCCTTCAAGGTGCCAAAGAAAAAAGCTCGAGTACTACTAGAAAGAGAAAATTCTGGTAACATAATTTGGTCCACAGCGAATTCATTGCA
>NW_899241.1:0-888 GCF_000209065.1 Trypanosoma cruzi | reverse complement strand
TTTTTGTTTTGTTTTTCATTGTTTTGTGGTTGAGAGCACCCATTCCGCGGGCTGCGTGTGTGTGTTTGTGTGTGATGATATGAGTAATTTGTGCGTGTGTGCTATCTGCCTCTCTCTGCCGTTGCTTTCTTCTGACTCTCTTGTGGCGCACAGCTGCTCTGCAATTATAGGCGCTGCCAAACACACAAGCACATGCACACACATGCCGTGTTTAAAACGCTGAGAATGCACGCACGCACAGGATTGTGGCTGCGGAGGCCCTCGCGAGGGGCGAAGAAGCCTGCGTTTTGTTTTTTTGACATGTTGCTCGGTGTATGCTGACGCGTGACGAATAACAACACGCCCCAATAAGCAGAAAAGAAGTAAAACAAAATGGCACTGAGCGGCACACCGGTAAGCCAAAAATACGCAATCACCAATAAAAAAGCCGGCGATCACCCAGCAGGCACATCAAGCCTCCTAAAACCAACCTGGAATAGACAAAAAAAAAGGGGGGGGGGCAATCATAGAAAACAAAGATCCGCCCCCCCAAACAGGAAAAGCATTAAAAAAAAACGCAATCCTATTTTTTGTCCTTACTGCCGGGGTTGGCCGCCGCAGGGAATAAAAAAGAGTAGGGCGGTGGCCCCGGACGAGAGATACATGACGACGTGTCGAATTATCCAAGTTGCGGCGGTCCGCCCCGAACGAGAGATACATGACAACGAATCGATGTATCCACGCTGCGGCGACGGCCCCGGACGAGAGATACATGACGACGTGTCGAATTATCCAAGTTGCGGCGGTCCGCCCCGAACGAGAGATACATGACAACGAATCGATGTATCCACGCTGCGGCGACGGCCCCGTACGAGAGATATATGACGACGAATCGAAGTATTCACGCTG
>NW_899240.1:0-888 GCF_000209065.1 Trypanosoma cruzi | reverse complement strand
ATATTGACAGAGAGTGCCTCTGACTCCCACCATTCACAATCGGAAACAAAAATTTGGACCACAACATGTGATGCAGCGGCCGCTCGAAAACGATCAGCCGAGTGCAGCACCCTTGTGGGCAAGAGCTCGCGAAATTCCTCCAAGCAGCGGATAATTCAGGGTTGTTTGGTGTCCAGTGTGTGAACACGCAAACAGATATTGACAGAGTGTGTCTCTGACTCCCACCATTCATAATTGGAAACAAAAATTTGGACCACAACGTGTGATGCAGCAGCCGCTCGAAAACGATCAGCCGAGTGCAGCACCCTTGTGGGCAAGAGCTCGCGAAATTCCTCCAAGCAGCGGATAATTCAGGGTTGTTTGGTGTCCAGTGTGTGAACACGCAAACAGATATTGACAGAGTGTGTCTCTGACTCCCACCATTCATAATTGGAAACAAAAATTTGGACCACAACGTGTGATGCAGCAGCCGCTCGAAAACGATCAGCCGAGTGCAGCACCCTTGTGGGCAAGAGCTCGCGAAATTCCTCCAAGCAGCGGATAATTCAGGGTTGTTTGGTGTCCAGTGTGTGAACACGCAAACAGATATTGACAGAGAGTGCCTCTGACTCCCACCATTCACAATTGGAAACAAAAATTTGGACCACAACGTGTGATGCAGCAGCCGCTCGAAAACGATCAGCCGAGTGCAGCACCCGTGTGGGCAAGAGCTCGCGAAATTCCTCCAAGCAGCGGATAATTCAGGGTTGTTTGGTGTCCAGTGTGTGAACACGCAAACAGATAGTGACAGAGTGTGTCTCTGACTCCCACCATTCATAATTGGAAACAAAAATTTGGGCCACAACGTGTGATGCAGCAGCCGCTCGAAAACGATCAGCCGAGGCAGCA
>NW_899239.1:0-888 GCF_000209065.1 Trypanosoma cruzi | reverse complement strand
ATTATCCGCTGCTTGAGGAATTTCGCGAGCTCTGCCCCACACAGGTGCTGCACTCGGCTGATCGTTTTCGAGCGGCTGCTGCATCACACGTTGTGGTCCAAATTTTTGTTTCCGATTGTGAATGGTGGGAGTCAGAGACACTCTCTGTCAATATCTGTTTGCGTGTTCACACACTGGACACCAAACAACCCTGAACTATCCGCTGCTTGGAGGAATTTCGCGAGCTCTTGCCCACACGGGTGCTGCACTCGGCTGATCGTTTTCGAGCGGTCGCTGCATCACACGTTGTGGTCCAAATTTTTGTTTCCAATTATGAATGGTGGGGGTCAGAGACACTCTCTGTCACTATCTGTTTGCGTGTTCACACACTGGACACAAAACAACCCTGAACTATCCGCTGCTTGGAGGAATTTTGCGAGCTCTTGCCCACACGGGTGCTGCACTCGGCTGATCGTTTTCGAGCGGCTGCTGCATCACACGTTGTGGTCCAAATTTCTGTTTCCGATTGTGAACGGTGGGAGTCAGAGACACTCTCTGTCACTATCTGTTTGCGTGTTCACACACTGGACACCAAACACCCCTGAACTATCCGCTGCTTGGAGGATTTTCGCGAGCTCTTGCCCGCACGGGTGCTGCACTCGGCTGATCGTTTTCGAGCGGCTGCTGCATCACACGTTGTGGTCCAAATTTTTGTTTCCGATTGTGAATGGTGGGAGTCAGAGACACTCTCTGTCACTATCTGTTTGCGTGTTCACACACTGGACACAAAATAACCCTGAATTATCCGCTGCTTGGAGGAATTTCGCGAGCTCTTGCCCACACGGGTGCTGCACTCGGCTGATCGTTTTCGAGCGGCTGCTGCATCACACGTTGTGGTCCAAATTTTTG
>NW_899238.1:0-888 GCF_000209065.1 Trypanosoma cruzi | reverse complement strand
GATGCATCCGACGAGCCTCCCGTTGCAGTCAAGCAGCGTGGGCGACCGAGGACGACGCCGACGGTGCCCGTTGCATCCGACGAGCCTTTCGATGCATCCGACGAGCCTCCCGTTGCAGTCAAGCAGCGTGGGCGACCGAGAAGGACGACGCCGACGGTGCCCGTTGCATCCGACGAGCCTTTCGATGCATCCGACGAGTCTCCCGTTGCAGTCAAGCAGCGTGGGCGACCGAGGACGACGCCGACGGTGCCCGTTGCATCCGACGAGCCTTTCGATGCATCCGACGAGTCTCCCGTTGCAGTCAAGCAGCGCGGGCGACCGAGGACGACGCCGACGGTGCCCGTTGCATCCGACGAGCCTTTCGATGCATCCGACGAGCCTCCCGTTGCAGTCAAGCAGCGTGGGCGGCCGAGAAGGACGACGCCGACGATGCCCGTTGCATCCGACGAGCCTTTCGATGCATCCGACGAGTCTCCCGTTGCAGTCAAGCAGCGTGGGCGGCCGAGAAGGACGACGCCGACGATGCCCGTTGCATCCGACGAGCCTCCCGTTGCAGTCAAGCAGCGTGGGCGACCGAGAAGGACGACGCCGACGGTGCCCGTTGCATCCGACGAGCCTTTCGATGCATCCGACGAGCCTCCCGTTGCAGTCAAGCAGCGTGGGCGACCGAGGACGACGCCGACGGTGCCCGTTGCATCCGACGAGCCTTTCGATGCATCCGACGAGCCTCCCGTTGCAGTCAAGCAGCGTGGGCGACCGAGGACGACGCCGACGGTGCCCGTTGCATCCGACGAGCCTTTCGATGCATCCGACGAGTCTCCCGTTGCAGTCAAGCAGCGTGGGCGGCCGAGAAGGACGACGCCGACGATGCCCGTTGCATCCGACGAG
>NW_899237.1:0-888 GCF_000209065.1 Trypanosoma cruzi | reverse complement strand
TGGCTTTTTTTTACGGCTTTTTTTGCCGTTTTTTTGCCGTTTTTTTTTTTTTGAAAACTTTTGCATTGCTTTGGGGGCTGCGGGTTGCGTTGTCGCGGTGGGGGCTGCGCGAGGCACTTTTTTTTGCTCAATTTTTGTGCGTTTTGCCCATTTCTTGAAAATTTGTGTGTCGTGGGTGCACCTCCCTCCGTGGAGTTTTTGGCCGCCGTCACGCAAGAGAACAGCGCCGCCTTGCGTTGTGGCTGTTTGGTTGTCTTGGGGGCGGTGCCTGTTCTTTCAGCTGCTGTTGTTTTTCCTCCTCACTCTTTCTGTGACCTGAATGAAAAGGTGTGGCGTGACTGCGGGGCGCCGAAGTGATTTTCGCCTCCAGTGCGTGCTTTTGCGTTGCTCACGCAATCATCGAGGTGGTGTGCGGCCGTCCCATGGCTGCACTTGTGTATGGGCACTGCTGCCGCCGTGTTGCTGGCGGCTCACCGGCGGTTGTGCGGCGCTGGCGCATGGGCGGAATCCCCCGGATGCAGTGAGGACGGAAACCGATGGTCGGGCTGAGCAAGTGATGTGTGGTGTCCGTGGGATGTATATGCGGAGAGGGCCGGACAATGGCGGCTGGGTGCTCCTCCTGTCACATGTGGCTTGCGCGGCATTGATTTCTGTTGTCACTGTGGTGTCTCGCATTCGCACGTGAGATTGGTTGATTATTTAGATGGTGGGAGCGGGGGCGTGCCGTCACGGCTAAATATTATAGTCCCAGGAGCCGTTTTTTTGCTGTTGAAGCGTGGCGTTTGAGCGTCGACTCTTTATGGCGGTTGGGCGACAGGACGATTTCTTCATCTGGGTGGTGGTGGCAGTGCTTCGGGTGTTTGTTGGATTCCGCTTGTTTTGTGCGGC